>NC_026008.2:3941419-4009590 GCF_000442705.2 Elaeis guineensis | reverse complement strand
ATTAATTGAGCCATAGACCTAATCAAATCAGGATCATTTCTCCCTTACCGATATAGGTCATCTCATAACCTAATCAGACTTGATCTGATTGAATCTAATTCAATCAGATTTGATCCAGACTTTAATGCTTAATCAAATTAAGTTAATTAGTAATCTAATCACTAATTAATTCTCTATTAATGATAGAGTCTCAATCCAATGGGACTCTTCACCAGAGTCCTTGTCCAGTGGGACTCTTCAGTAGAGCCCCATCCAGTGGGGACTCTTCACGAGAGTTTCAGTCCAATGGGGCTCTTCAGATTAGCCATCTGATCAGAGAGAAACTTCTAATATATATGACCCATAGGTTTAAACCTAAGTCGGTAGCATAGAAACATATTTCTATACCAATCAGAGTAACCATCTAGCAATGGTACCCGACGTCCGGATAGGCCAAATGTATGCAAAGCAACACTCAAGAATCTACTTGGATATAGTTATCGTATAATTCATCCCTTTGACCCTTGATGCTAGAATGACTTAGAGATTAAACTGTCAACTCTTAACAGTACATCCATTATGTGTCTCAACCTGATAAATCCTGTGACTCCTCACAAGGACTGCCCTGACCAAGGTCTTACTAAATTGAAACACAAAGCATTCTTTCCAATTCTTTGGAGTGGTCAATTCTATCTTGACTCACACACTGACTTTACAAGTATTTGACTATGCCCAAAAATTTTTCGATCTTGAATTAAAAATTCAGATAGTCCGGCACCAAAGCACAGTGAGTACTTGTAAGTCACCGTGGTGATATCAGGTCGAAGGGACACTTATACCCATCTCCCTTTAGAGTGACTCTTGACAGTAGAGTACTCCAGAATTGATCATGTTTAGTGAAGTATGTTGGGTTCTGACTATGCAATGGAAAGTAATTTTTAAAAATTTTAAAACTAAACAAGTCGATAGCTTTAACTATTAAAAACTATTGAGCCGAAACCAAATCCTAGAATCACCTTGTCGAAGTCGATCAAAATAAAACAAGCATGCAAAAGAGATAGAATTTTATACTTTTACCAAAATAAAAAGTGGCACATTAGTGATCTTCATGAGGGTCTAAAGTAGAAGTCCTCCAATGGTGATCCACACGAAAGTTGGCTAAGATCCTTCCTAACCGGTGCATCGCCGCAGCCTTATCTTCTCAAAAATACTGCCGGCTTTGAACTCAAAAACGATCGCGTCAAAGCCCAGTTGCTTCCAAACTTGCCACCAGGATTACATCAAGAAGACACTCTTTAATATCTCACAACTTAGAATTTGATTTATGGCTCCAACACATGAAAAAATCAAACCCTACGGCACACTAGCAACACTTGCTAATTCTCTCACCACCCTTCTTACAACTTTTGCCACTCAATTTCTCCTTACCTTTTTTCTCAATTTTTTTTTAAAATTTTCTCTCTAATTTACATACCACTTATCTCTGGTTTCAATCCAAAATCCCAGCACCTAGGCAATATGGGATGTCCTATATATATAAGGGACCAAGAGATGTGTCATGGGACCATGGGGCGCTAACCTTTGGTGCTTCACTTTCTGATGCAGTGAATAAATTCACCATGTGGAATTATGTTGCAAGAGAGCCTTCACATAGAAGGACACACCCTCTTCTATGTGTCATAAAAATCTCATATAAAAAATCAGGTTGAGAAATTAAGACAATACGTTAAGATAAGAGTCTTCATGAAGAAGGACTCTTCATCTTCATATGCTAAAATGAGTGGGGTGGCAATAAATTTTTGGTGTGACATCTAGTGGGTATAGAGGAGTCCTTCTCTACTTGAAATTATTTCAAGTTGGGTAGGAAACCAATTAAGATTAACCCAATCCCATTAGGTCAAAATAATTGGTCTAGGTCAGCTCAAACACTTGATCTAAACCAATTTAGGAACTTGGGTTAATACAATGTGCTAGCATATCTAATTAACCCATAGAATTTATATTAAACTCTAATTAAATCAAATCAAGATCAAATCTCAAAGTGTGTGACCTATTGGATTTCAAATCTAGCCAGCAGTGGATCTAGACTTTCGACGTAATCCTAATCCGATTAGATTAGATCACCCGAAGAGTCCCAATCAACTAGGACTCTTCCTAATTGATTTCAGAATTAAACTCTTTTAATTTGATAAGTCCATAAGTCAAGATTTACGTCTAGCAATATGTTATGACTATCTGAAAGATTTAAAATTTTGATAAAAAATTACCAAAATATCCTTTAGTAGTAAGTTACCATGTAATTCAATCCTTCAGTCAAACAACATTCCAAATGAGTTGTGGGCATGAAAACATGTCAAACCTGATGTATTACATTTTTATAGTAATTATTATTATTAGTTTTTAATGATTTTGATGAAATTGGTATAATAATTAACTAAATAAATGTAAGAACCTGATATGTTTTATGTCAATTGTAGGTAATTGAGCCAGGTCACACCTAATTGGGCTTAACCATATTTTAAAGGTCAAATTAAGTAAAATTGGTTGAGTCCGATTCAGCAGGGTTTGTCATCCGGAGTTATCAGGTCTTGCATCAAAATCAGAGTCCACCTCAAAGCAGAATAACCAAATCAAGATATCAATGGACCCCACCTTATCCTTTTTGGCATCATCAGTCAGAAAAAAAATTAGAGATGCAAAAAATAAATCAAGCAGTTAATCTCTCCCATCTAGTCAACCAATCTAAATTCTGGATATTTTGGTGTGAGGACCCCTAAAAGGCAAGCTACAGGATCCCAAATTGAGCAAGATTAGATCTTACAGAATTTTGAGAGAAGCAAAAAAGGAACATAATTTACAGAATTAAATTTGGATTCCAGATGAGGTGGCTACAGTAGGTTGAAGTTGGTAACAATGTTGGACACAACAAGAAACACCCGATACACCCAGATTCTTCTTAGTGTTTCTTGGCACAAAGATCTGATATGGTAACTAATTTTGGGTGGCAAAGAGCTATCTTGGAAAGAATTAAATAAAAAAAAATTAGAATCCAAACTAATTTTGCATGAGGAGCAAACTGAGAAAGAATTGAAACTAATTCTTGGAAAACTTGATTTGGGCAGCCGAAACCTTACCTTGTTTTGCAGATTTTATGGACCCAGAAAGGAAGAAATTCTTCTCCTCTAATTAACCATGCCTCCTTTCCTTCTTTTACTATAGAAATCATAATAAAATCAAAAATTTGGGCAGCATAAGGAGTAGATGGCTGGTGGTTGCTTAAAGCCTATCCAAAGGAGGAAAGATTCTATACCAAATAAAAAGAATGATATATAGAATAAAATTATGAAAAAAATACCACCTTAACCCTAGCTCTATTTAAGGATCCTAAAACACCAGCAGGAAGGAGAGGAGAATCATCTTTGAAAGCTAGAGATCAAGCAAGGAGAGTTTGGAGTATCTGGAAGATTTGAAGAGAGAATTCATTCGGCTCTGCAATTCCTTCAGAGTTTTTAATTCTTTCTCTTGTTTACTTTGCATTTATTTTCTAGAACTCATTGTTAGGATGATTTTGGAGTTTTATTCAAGTAAACTTGAGTTTGATTTTGATATGATGAAAAGCTAAATTTCTAGCTAGGGTACCTGATGAAGCTTGGATTTAATTTCAATTCAGAATCTTGTTTTAATTTTCTTTGTTAATGCAATTGTTTGTTATTTGCACTTAATGCTTTTAAGTATTATTATCTTTGGTACTTGATTGATTTCGATTTATAATTGGTACTGGGAAGGAAGATTATAAATTGAAGTTAATAACAAACATCATCGGAATAATAATTGGAGCGGGAGCAGAAGATTTGACCTGTGGGATCTTGGAAATAATCACTGTGCTTATTGAACTAATTGAAATCTATTTTACTATTGGAAGATAGATTATAGGTTTTAATTAGTATATTTAATAAGACTCGAGAGAGATTATTAAATAATTTAAGATTATTTATCCTTGCATTAATAATTAAATTTGGATTATTAATCGAAATAGCTGGAATTGATAATTGGTCCAAGTGAAATCAGATATACCCTAGTGCTTTATCAATCGAATTTTGATTCAGCTTTCATTGAGTTCTTTAGAGTTAATTTTATTTTTTACTGTCATTCAGTTTCGATCATTTAGATATTAGTAAAATTAGCATTCATTTTTGGTAATTAAACTCAGTCCTCGTAGAAACGATCTCTTATTTATCATTATATTACTTGAGCGATTTCGTGCACTTGCGAAATAGGCTATCATGTTTTTGGCGCCGTTGTCGGGACTGGTTCTTTAATATCAAAAATAGTTGATTTTACTAGTAATCTAGATATTTTATTTTTTTAGATGTTTAAAAAAAAATCACTGACATTTCATAACGCTTAACTAATATAGTATAACCAAAAATATTTAAAAAAAAAAAAATCAAACTTGATTGGACATCTTGTTTCTTTGCATTGCATCTCCATAATTAACTTTAAGGGCACTTAACCCATTAATCAGATAAGATGGGATTTGATCACCCTTCCTTTGCCCAAAAATCACATCCTTCATCCTGCATAACCTAGACCTTAATCTAAAATCAATTAAACGTTGGCCCTAGGATATTCGAGCTCAATAGGACAAGAAAGCCCTAAAGTTAGACAGGGTTCGAATTGATTAATTGCTCGGTGTCTAAGGCAAGTGGTTTAAGAAGGTGGTTTTCAATTGGTTCCGTTGTCTGACCTGGCCAACTCAGTTGGTGTCTAAGGAAAGCAACAAGCAGGGGACCTCCCACATCTTACACTTACCTGGCCGAGATAGTTAGTCAGTTTTGGGCTTGGAGTGCTTGAAGGCGATCTTGGAACAGTTAGGAGCTGTCTAGATCTAGGTTAACCCTAGGATAGAAAGTCCATTTTGTGCTAACTTGTTTGCCATTAAAATTTAAACCTAATTAAAACACTCTTCTCTTTCATCTCTAGATTTAGGACTCCTTAGGACTCATTTCTAGCACTCTTTTCTCTCTCTTTCCTCTTCTCTCTTCTTAAAAAAAAAAAAAAGAAAAAAAAAGATAATAATCTTTCAAAATTACAACTTGAAAAAGAGAATCGGATCGACTTGTGAGAATTGAATCAAACCCCATTTCAAGTCAAAAAATTGAATGCACTTGTAAACAAAATATTAAAGCAGTCAGAGAAGGGAAGAAATCTGAGGCAAAAGTAGATCCAGAAATGGCTGAAGATCCAAGGAGAGAAGTAATCCTAGTAGGAAATAATGAGGTTGCTAGAGAGGCAAACCCCAGGGCACTGCGGGATTATGCCATGCCTACCGTGAATGGAGCTTCATCTAGCATCACAAGACCACCTGTGCAAGCAAACAACTTTGAGATCAAGCCTGCTTTGATCCAAATGATCCAGACAGCAGTTCAGTTTGGAGGATTGCCCAATGATGACCCTAATGCGCACATTGCAAACTTCTTGGAGATATGTGATACCCTTAAGCATAATGGAGTGTCAGATGATGCAATTCGGCTAAGATTGTTCCCGTTTTCACTTAGAGACAAAGCTAAAGCATGGTTACAGTCTCTTCCTGCTGGCTCGATCACCACTTGGAATGACTTAGCATAAAAATTTTTGGCAAAATTCTTTCCACCTGCTAAGACTGCCAAGTTGAGGACTGATATCCAAACCTTTGTGCAATTTGACATGGAGACCTTATATGAAGCCTGGGAAAGGTTCAAGGATCTGCTTAGGAGGTGTCCACACCACGGGCTGCCTAAATGGTTGGTTGTGCAAACCTTCTACAATGGGCTGAACAACCATACCAGAATTAATATTGATGCTGCTGCTGGAGGTCCATTGATGGGGAAGTCGCTTGATGAGGCCTATGATCTTTTGGAGGAAATGGCCAACAACAATTATCAATGGCCCAATGAGAGAAACATGGTGAGGAAACCTGCTGGGGTTCATAAGATAGACGCTATTACTGCACTCAATGCAAAAGTAGACACTCTTTTCAAAAAATTAGATCATTTGTCTATTAATGTTGTCAATACTTGTGTGCAGACCTGTGAGATGTGTACTGGGCAACATGCTACTCGAGATTGCCCGATTGACAGCTCATTCATGCCTCCAGTACAAGAACAAGTGCAATATGTGGCAAACCAAGGAAGGCAACAGAACAATCCATACTCAAACACCTACACGCCTGCCTGGAAGAACCATCCAAATTTTTCCTGGGGAAATCAACAGCAACAACAAAATTTTCAGAATAGAGGACCACCTGGTTTTCCACAGCAAGAAAAGAAGTCTAATCTGGAAGAATTGGTTGCAACTCTCACTAAGGCCACTACTGATTTCATGGGTGAGACTAAGGCAAACTTTCAAACCAGCAAGCTGCCATTAAAAACTTGAAAATACAAATGGGACAGTTGGCCAATATGATAGCTAACAGAACTCAAGGGTCATTGCCTAGCAAAACTGAAACGAACCCGAAGGAGCATGTGAAGACAATTACCTTGAGGAGTGGAAAACAACTAGGGGAACAACAAGGAAAGAGCCTGTTAAAGAACAAGTAAAGGAACAAACTCAAGAAGAGACTATGGTCAAAGAGAAGCTAAAAGAGAAAAAGGAAGAGCCAGTAAAGCCCTACAATCCACCAGTTCCTTTTCCTCAAAGGCTCAAGCAAAGTAAGGATGACAAGAACTTTCTGAAATTTTTGGAGGTCTTCAAGAAACTACACATAAATATTCCATTTGCAGAGGCATTATGTTGCTCCTAGATTGATTTTGATGATTACAAAGCAGATTAAAGGGATACAAATAATTTTAAAATGAAAAAGTCCTTATGCTCTTCAAAGGTAAAATCATAATTTCACTAAAATTTTGATTTGATAGTATCATTTGATAGAAAAAATGATTTGTAAACTATTGGTGAAAATTTTATTGTATTTGGATTTATATTTTTGAAGTTATGAAGGTTTGAAGTGCATGAGTCGACTCATGAGTCAACTCATGGCACTGTGAGCTGATTGGAACGCAAAATATTTCCATGGCACGCTGGAATTTTGACTTGGCACGACCTGTGAGTCGACTCATGAGTCGACCCACAAGGCATGAGTCGACTCATGAGTCGACCTCTGCTGATTTGAGCCGAAAAATTCAGAAATCAGACCTTCTGGTCTGTGCAACAGAAGTTGACTCATGAGTCGACTCCTGATGCATGAGTCGACTCATGAGTCGACTCCTGCGACGGGAAATATCAGCAACGGCTATTTTTTTGTCCATTTTAATTGCCATTTATGCTTCCTAAAATTGCTCTAACGGCTCTTTATCTACCTAAATTATTTTCTCTTGCTTCTAATGCTACAAAATGCTTGAAATGGTGAAAGAAATTACAGTTTAAATAGCAGATCAAATTGGAGAGAAACAATAAATGAAGAAGAAGATCAATCGACAGATCAAAAGAGAAGAAGAAGAGAGAGGATCCAAAATTTGCAAGAAAAAGCCTGAGATCAACGAAAAATCCAAAAAGAAAAAGAGAGAGGATCCACAATATACCAGAGAGATTGTGAAAGAGAAAAGCAAGATCTTTCAAGGAGAGAATTCTTCACGCCTATTGTTTCAACCTTGATCTAGAGATCGTTCAAAGCTTTCAAGAGATCTTCAATCAACAATCAACCTCTTCTCAAGCATTCAAGCGTTCATCCACTTTGAGAAAATCCAAAAAAAGGGTTCTTCATTTGAGTAAAGTTTTTATTGTTATATTCGCTCATTTAAAGGAGCTGTTACTGTATTAATCTGTGCTCAGAATTTTCTAACTCTTTGTGAGTTTTTGTTCTTATTTTTGGAGGATTTCCAAAATAAGGAAAGGTTGATCCGAACCTGAAATCGGAGTGTTTTGGGTTTACTTGTACCCGAGAAACAAGTGATCTAGCTTGGGATAGCTAGTGTCGGAGTTTCCGACGTTTTGTATTCGGGTTGAATACAAAGGATAGTGGATTGAAATTCCCAAGTAGGATCTTGAGGAGTGGATGTAGGTGCAAGGTTAGCACCGAACCACTATAAATCCTTGTGTTTGTGGTGTGCTTTATCGCTTTATCTTTTTTCTTTATTATATCCGCTTTAGGTAATTAATATTGATTTAAAGTCTTTGTTTTGTTCTTCATAAGTAATTTGTTGGGCTTAAAATTTTTAGAAACCCAATTCACCCCCCCTCTTGGGTTGCATAGCTGGCAACAAGTGGTATCAGAGCCGGTTCTCTAGCCCTTCTTTGATCTAACAATCAAAGAGCCAAAGATCTATGGCAACCCATGTTGGAACTTCTCTAGCCGAGGGGCAATCAACAAACCGACCTCCACTTTTCAATGGGTCTAATTACACCTATTGAAAAGCTCGGATGAAGATTTTCATACAAGCACTCGACTATGATATGTGGAGTATCATAGTGAATGGTCCTCACACACCCACCAAGATTATAGATGGTGAGGAGTCAACCAAACCCGAGAAAGAATGGGATGAGGTTGACAAGAAATTGGCACAATTAAATGCCAAAGCCATGAATGTTCTTTATTGTGCACTAGATGCTAGTGAATTTAATCGCATTTCTACTTGTGCATCTGCTAAAGAAATATGGAATAGGCTAGAAGTAACCCATGAGGGAACAAATCAAGTAAAAGAGTCTAAAATAAACATGCTTGTACATAAATATGAATTGTTCAAAATAGAGCATGATGAGTCCATAACTGCTATGTTTACTCGTTTTACTGATATAATCAATGGTTTAAAGAGTCTTGGCAAATCTTATACTAACAGTGAACTTGTAAGGAAGATTCTCAGGTTACTGCCAAGAACTTGGGAAGCCAAGGTGACTGCCATCCAAGAAGCAAAGGACTTGAACACTCTACCTCTAGAAGAGCTTCTTGGATCCTTGATGACTCATGAACTTAGCATGAAGCAACATCAAGAGGATGAAATCAAAAAGAAAAGAACCATTGCCCTCAAATCCACAACTTCGCCTGATTATGAAACGGATGAATCTGAAGATGAAGAACGATGAAGAGATGGCTCTCATCACCCAAAAATTTAAGAAGTTTCTAAGAAAAAGGAAACAGGGGATGAGAAAGAAATTCACAAAAGGGATCAAAGCAAAGAAAAAGAGAAAGATCAACCCCCTATATGCTACGAGTGCAAGAAGCCAGGATATTTCAGATCCGAATGTCCACAATTGAAGAAAGGTCCAAAGAAGTTCAAAAAGAAGGCAATGATGGCGACCTGGAGTGCGAGTGATGACTCAAGCTCCGATGAGGAAACCTCAACAGAACAAGCCAATCTGTGCCTGATGGCACATGAAAATGAGTAACTTCTGAATCCACTAGTGAATTTACTTTTGAAGAATTGCATGAAGCATTCTATGATTCAATTGATGAATTAAAGAAACTAGAGAAGAAAAACAAAGAGCTGAAATTGGAAAATCAGTCCTTAGCGAAACAAGCTGAAAATCTTTCAATTGAAAAATTCACCTTGATTCAAGAAAATCAAAACTTAAAGGATGAAATGAACAAGCTGAAATCTATAGTAGATAAGTTCACCTTAAGTTCAAACAAACTAAATATGATCCTTGAAAATCAGAAAGCTATATATGATAAGGCTGGACTTGGTTATAAACCCCTGAAGAAACAAAAATTTCTGAAGGATTTATGTAAATTATTCAAGTAACAAGTCTACAAATATTACTTATTTTAAATGTGGAAGAATAGGACATAAATCATACACATGTCTTATTAACAAATATGCAAACACAAAGAAAATATGGGTTCCAAAAGGAACCATTCTGACTAACCTGAAAGGACCCAAGAAAGCTTGGGTACCTAAGACAGAGAAACGTGACCTTTGCTTGCAGGTGTGTCTAGCATCCCAAGAAGGAAACAGGAAATGATATCTTGACAGCGGATGCTCGAGACACATGACTGGTGATGAATCACAATTCATCACGCTTGATGCTAAGGATGGAGGGATGGTGTTGCCCAGCTATGCAACCCAAGAGGGGGGGGTGAATTGGGTTTTAAAAATTTAGGCTTAACTAATTACTTGTAAAATTATATATCAAAAGCTTGATGAATGAAGAGAGAACTTTGTTTGAGATTAATTACTTAAAACAAGAATGCAAGGATATAATGGAGAATTAAGAGAAACAATAAAGCATGCCACAAACACAATGATTTATAGTGGTTCGGTGCCAACCTTGCACCTACTCCACTCCCCAAGCTCCTACTTGGAAATTCCAATCCACTAACTTTGTATTCAACCCGAATACAACCGTCGACACTCTGACACTAGCTATCCCAAGCTAGTCCACTTGTTTCCCGGGTACAAGCCGACCCAACACTCCGATTTCAGGTTCGGATCAACCTTTCCTTGTTTGGAAACCCTCCAAAATAAAAAACAATTACTCACAAGATAAAATCAGTTTAGAGCACAAATTAAGTACAAGAATAGCTCCTTAAGTGAGCGAATATAACAATAAATATGCTTTACTCAAATGAAGAAGCCCTCTTGGATTTCCTCAAAGGGATGAGAGATGAAGAAATGCTTGAGGAGTTGGTGAGCTTGATTGAAGGCTTCTTGAAGGCTTAAATGAGCTCTTGAATGAGGTTGAGAAGTTGGCTTGAGAAACTCTCTCTTGAATGCACTTGAATGCCCTCTTGAATCTCTTGTTTTCTCTTTTCAAATCACTTGAATGCCTCTTGGATATTTGGATTCTCTTCTTTTTGTTTTCCACCTTTTGAAACCTTTATAGCCTTAAGAGACAAGGGAAAACAAACTAGGCAGAAAAAGAGCCGTTAGAGCACAAAAAGCAGCATTAAAAAGCAACCAAATCTGGCCAAAAACTAGCCGTTACAGGCAAATCCCGACATATGAGTCGACTCATGAGTCGACTCATGCCTCAGGGGTCGACTCATGAGTCGACCTCTATTGCAAAGTCCAGAGATTGGGTTTCTGGATTTTCTTGGCCCAAAACAGCAGAGGTCGACTCATGAGTCGACTCATGCCTTGTGGGTCGACTCATGAGTCGACTCACAGGTCGTGCCAAGCCAGAAAACCAGCGTGCCATGGCTAATCTTTGCGTGCCAATCAGCTCATAGTTTCATGAGTTGACTCATGAGTCGACTCATGAACTTCAAACCTTCATAACTCCAAAAATATAAGTCCAAAAATCATGAAACTTTCACCAATAGATTACATATCATTTGTTCTACACGATGATGCTATCAAATCAGAGTTTTGATGAAATTACGATTTTTCCCCTGTAGAG
Source organism: Elaeis guineensis (assembly GCF_000442705.2). NCBI lineage: Eukaryota > Viridiplantae > Streptophyta > Magnoliopsida > Arecales > Arecaceae > Elaeis > Elaeis guineensis. The sequence goes on along the minus strand of NC_026008.2, from coordinate 3,998,298 downwards.
CATAAGGTCTTTTTCACATAAAAATTATTTGTATCCCTTCCAACTATTTTGTAGTCATCAAAATCAATCTAGGAGCAACAATCTCCCCCTTTTTGATGATGACAAAACATTTGAACAAAAGTATTTATATGAATCATGAATTTCAAAAGATTGCGTTTTAGGTGCATATGCTTGAAAAGAGTATGATTCTTTTGGCATGTGATACAGATGGTTATATGCATAAATAGTTTGTCCATTTGCTTAAAGATTGGAAGATATGCTCATTGGATAATTGTTTTGGTGTTAGAGCAGAAAATTTGATTTTATTATCAGAGCAAACTGTATTTTGAAAAATTTTCTCAATTCTCAAAACTAGTCGTGTGTGCCAAAGCATATTGAATAGTTGATTTGGAAAGAGTATTAGATTATTTAAGTTTAAGATGTATCAGAGCAAGAGAAATGAAAATCCTGCAATGTATCAGTGTAGGGAAAACAATTTTACAAAGTATCAGAGAAAAATTTTGCAAAGTATCAGAGTAATAAAAAACAGTTTTTCAATGTATCAGAGTAAAATTGAGTAATGTATCGGAGTAGTAAAAAAAATTGTCAAAGTATTAGAGCAATGTATTCAATATATCAGAGTGGGTTTGGAATTTGAAAGCCTATCAGAGCATATTCAAGGTTTACAGCAAATCAGAGTATAAGTAATTTTAAAAGGTACTTATTTAAAAGGTACTTATTTGCAATATATTTAGCATTTGTACTTAAAGTTGTCAATGTATTAATTTCTCATAATTTGTAGTGTTTGCTTTTATGGATTTCTTTTTGTTTAATTTCTCCCCTTTTTGACATCATCAAACAAGGTTAAGTCCTTTTTCTGAAGCATTCTTTAATTTCTCCTCTTGTAGGGTTTGCTCCCCCTTAATGAAGCAACTATTAACAGCAATCATAAAATGATAATACCATAAAGAGAAGACAATATTTCACAAAAGAGAATATATAACCAAAGTAAGATAATCATCATTCCAAAGGTAAAGCCATAATTGTTTCAGTACATAGATTGTAACATAAAAAGTAACATACAAAGTCAACTAGCTCATGTCAATACATGGCCCCAAAAATACAGATCCTAGAGAGGACTAAACACTAAGACCTAGGATCTAGAAATGATCAATGATCAGAATCATCAGAAATGTGATAAGGATCAGATGGATCTGGATCTGAGATGCGTCCTCGACCCCATCTGCCTCTGGCACGAGAGGAAGAACTGGCACGAGCAGGCGAACGGGAGGAACTGGGTGGCTGAGAACGCTGAGAAGCTAGGGACTGAACTGAAAGGGTAAGTCTGATGGAGTCAAGTACAGTCAGTGCCCTGAAGACAGCCTGGAGAAGTGCAGTGAACTGAGTAGTAGCTTGCTCACTTGATCCTCTGATCTCCTTCCTCAGTAACTCATAGCCGCCCTCAAGAGCTCCTCTGAGTCTGCCGGCCTCTGCAGTGAGATCAGTGACCTCAATCGAAGACTCCTGAGGCTGAGGGTGTGCCAAATCGAAGACCTGCCCCTGTAACTCGAGAACTCTGCCAGTCAGTCTCAGTACAGTGTCCTCAAGCTGCTGAATCCTCATGGACTGATCTGCCATCATCTGATATACTGTGGAGATGTGGGGAGTCAAAGTCTGATCAGTAGAAGTAGCCCCTGGTACAAATGAAGTACTGCTCATCTGACTCGACATCAAAGAGACCATACGCTGTGCAATCCGCTCAATCTGATAATCGGACAGTGTGAACTCTGGCGGAGGTGCTCTGCTCTTGGCTGATGCTCAGGTGTGGGTATCCTGGTAAACTCAGAAGGGCCAGCCTCTGGATCCAGAAAGAACTGTATATCTCGTGAAGCTGCCCTGATGTCATGAACAGGAGATGATGGACCTTCTTCTTCTTCAGCTCTGACTCCTGCTGTATCCTCAGCTCTTTCTTCTGCTCTCTCTTCTGCTCTTTCTTCTGTTCTTTCCTCAGCTCCCCTTATCCAACCACCACCACTTTTTGTGAACCCCATTCGATGCAAGGTGTGTAGGTTGAAGGTATCAACATGAGACAGTTTGGTGGGAGCCTCCCCCTTACAACTAACTCCAAACCTCCTAAAAATTCTAGTCAGGGCCATACCATAAGGCAAATGTGCCTTAGATCTGTTCAGAGTTTCTCTCATGGCCTCAATCATAAGTGCCGGGAGGTTTAGGGGGGTCTCTGTGATAATGTGAAACATAATGCATATGTCCCTACCTGACAGAAGATCGTGCCTACCACTCCTAGGGAAGAAAAGTTTTGTGACCATTTGATGTAAGATTCTCATTTCTATAGGTAAAATCTTGGCCTCTAGTTTATTCAAATTCCCTTGGTAGGTTCCTCCAAGTATAACACTTATACCTTTTCTTTCACGGAGAGTTCCATGTATGCATAACCTTCACTAGGTAAGTGTAAAATCTCCCCTAAAATGACAGGATCCAGACAGATATCAATCCCTTTCACAGTTGAAGTTACTGACCCATTTCCATAAATAAGATTCTGATAAAACTCCCTAACAAGGTCAACAAAGGTGACTTCTTTGAGTGAACAGTAAAAGCTCCATCCCTGATTTTTGATCTTACTTGCTAAAGAAAATCCCTCACTTTCGAAGAACCGGAAGTCAATATTTTTCCCAGTTTCTACTTTTCTATCTGAGAGAGGGTTCTTACTGGGAGTTTGAGAAGACTGTGAAGGACCTTGAACTGAAGCTGGAACGGGAGCAGAGGTGGACTGTGCCGCTTGCCTTTTCCTTCTGACACTTTCTTCAAGTTCCCGGACAGACTTTCTCCTTTGGGGAAGTTTCATTTTTGGTGCCATACCCTCTTCAATAGCAGGCGAGGAGACTTGAGGAGCAAGTGAAGGAGTGGAGGAAGGATTACAAGAGAGTGATTTGAGGTTTTGGAGGAGAGAATGAGTGGATTTGAGAGGGACGGTGGAGTGCTAGGGCACGCTCCAACCGTGAAGAACACGGGAAGAAGTCACAAAAAGAACCTTTCCCTGAGTGGCGATTTGCGGTGGAGAGGAGGCGGGAGGAGTTCCACAAGCTTAAGCCTTGGAAATGGAGCAAAGGAAGTGGGAGGATGGGTTTTGGAAGGAAGAAGACGACCGTGTGGGTCGGCTCACGAACAGCAACTCAATTATAAACCCTTCAGCCCGTTGGAAGTTGCTGGAAATTACAAGTTTGCCATTGAGTCGACTCATGGGGGTCGACTCATGAAGTTCAGAAAATCAGGAAAAATGTGAATAAATTCCAGAAAAATTTGAAATTTGGGGAGAAGGAGTTTAGCTCTAAGATGAGTTTTTAGAATAAAAAACTTGAGCTTTTGGGACCAAGAAAGGTGTTGGAAATTGAGCTCTTAGGAAATTTTGATCATAAATCATTGGAATTTGAAAATTAATTCAGGCAAATGGATCAAGAATTTCTAGATTTCTCCTAATTTCACAGAATCTATCCTCACTAAGGGCCTTTGTAAAGATATCAGCTAATTAATTTTCGGTGCAAACATATTCAAGAATTATATTTTTGTTTTGAACATGTTCTCTTATGAAGTGATGTCTTATTTCAATATGTTTGGATCTTGAGTGTTGAATAGGATTTTTAGATAGATTTATGGCACTTGTGTTGTCACATCTTATTGGTGTTTCATTAAGTTTAATTCCAAAGTCTTCGAGTTGTTGCTTAATCCACAAGATTTGAGCACAACAACTTTCGGCTGCAATGTATTCGGCCTCAGCCGTAGACAGTGCTACCGAATTTTGTTTCTTGCTAAACCATGAGATTAGGTTAACTCCAAGAAATTGACAAGTTCCACTTGTGCTTTTTCTATCTAGTTTACATCTAGCAAAGTCAGCATCAGAATATCCTAATAAATCTATTTGTGAGTCCTTAGAATACCATAACCCTAAAGTTTGAGTACCATTTAAGTATCTAAGGATTCTTTTAACAGCATTCAAATGAGATTCTTTAGGATTAGATTGATATCTAGCACATAAACAAACACTAAACATGATATCAGGCCTACTTGCAGTTAAATATAATAATGATCCAATCATACCTCTATAGTATTTTAAGTCTACACATTTACCTTCATCATCCTTGTCAAGCTTACATGAGGGACTCATTGGTGTGCCAATGGGTTTGGAGTTCTCCATTCCAAATCTTTTGAGTAGTTCCTTGGTGTACTTGCTTTGGGTGATGGAGATTCCCTCTTTTGATTGTTTGATCTGGAGTCTGAGGAAGAAGGTGAGTTCTCCCATCATGCTCATCTCGAACTCCCCCTGCATAAGCTTAGCAAAGTCTTGACAAAGGGATTCATTAGTAGATCCAAAAATTATGTCATCAACATAAATTTGTATAACTAACATATCATTTTGATTTCTTTTGATAAAGAGGGTTGTATCTACATTACCTCTTGAAAAACCATTACTTAGTAAAAATTTGCTTAGTCTATCATACCATGCTCTAGGTGCTTGTTTTAATCCATATAATGCCTTATTTAATTTAAAAACATGATTAGGAAAGGCATGATTTTCAAATCCAGGGGGTTGATCTACATAAACTTCTTCAGCAATAAATCCATTTAAAAATGCACTTTTAACATCCATTTGAAATAATTTGAATTTCATAAAGCAAGCATATGCAAGTAGAAGTCTAATGGCTTCTAATCTAGCTACTGGTGCAAAGGTTTCATCAAAATCAATCCCTTCTTCTTGATTATATCCTTTAGCAACCAATCTTGCTTTATTTCTAATTACATTACCATGCTCATCTAATTTGTTTCTAAAGACCCATTTTGTGCCAATTATTGAACAGTTTTTAGGTCTTGAAACCAAAGTCCAAACATTATTTCTTTCAAATTGATTAAGTTCTTCTTGCATTGCATTAATCCAATTATGATCTTTTTCAGCTTCTTCAATAGTTTTAGGTTCAAAATGAGATACAAAAGCACAATGATTAAACACATTTCTAAGTGAAGAGCGAGTTTTTACACCATGCATAGGATCACTAATAATTAACTTCTTAGGGTGGTTGTGAACATACCTCCATTCCTTGGGTAGGTCATTTGTACCTTGAGGTTGTTCTTGAATTTCCTCACCTATCTCATCTTGTTTGTCTTCTTGTTTCTTGTCCTCTGGAGTGGCTGAATCTTTCAGAGTGATCTCCTTCATACCTTCTATTAATGGATCTGCATCATCAACACCCTCATTCTTTCTTGAAGGAAGATCGTTAGATTCATCAAAGACAACATGAATGGACTCCTCAACTACTAAAGTTCTTTTATTAAAAACTCTAAAAGCTTTACTAGTAGAGGAGTAACCCAGAAAGATTACTTCATCTGATTTTGCATCAAATTTACCAAGTCTTTCCTTGCTATTATTTAATACAAAACATCGGCAACCAAAAATATGAAAATATGCAATATTTGGTTTTCTTCCTTTCCAAAGTTCATAGGGGGTTTTCTTAAAAAATTGTCTAATTAAAGCACGATTTAGAATGTAACATGCTGTGTTAATAGCTTCCGCCCAAAAATATCTTGGAAGGTTGCTTTCACAAAGCATGGTACGGGCCATTTCTTCTAAGGTTCTGTTTTTCCTTTCAACTACCCCATTTTGTTGGGGTGTTCTAGGAGCAGAGAAGTTATGGCCGATTCCATTTTCATTACAAAATTTTTCAAAGTCTTGATTTTCAAATTCAGTTCCATGGTCACTTCTAATATTTTGAATTGAAAATCCTTTTTCATTAGTGACTTTTCGATGAAATTTAGTGAAAATATGAAAAGTTTCATCTTTGTGTGCCAAAAAGAAAACCCAAGTAAAACGTGAATAATCATCTATTATTATAAAATCATATCGTTTTCCTCCTAGACTTGTGGTTCTAGTTGGTCCAAATAAATTCATATGCAAAAGCTCTAATGGTCTAGAAGTTGAAACAATATTTTTGGATTTAAATGAAACTCTAGTTTGCTTACCTAGTTGACATGCATCACAAATCCTATCTTTTTCAAAATTCAGTTTAGGCAAGCCATGAACTAATTCTTTCTTAATTAATTTTGAAAGAGAATGCATGCTAATGTGAGCAAGTCTATGATGCCAAAGCCAACTAGTCTCATTAACTTTAGCATTTAAGGATACTAGGCATTGCATGTCTAATTTGGCTAAATCATTTAGATCTACCATATAAACATTGCCATGTCTATGTCCTATAAATTTGATGCCATCATTAATAGGACTAGTCACAATACAAACAGATGATTCAAAAACTACTTTATACCCTTTATCACAAAATTGACTAATGCTAAGTAAGTTATGCTTTAAACCTTTAACTAACAAAATATTTTCAATATATTTGGAGGGAGTGATACCAATGTTACCTAACCCGATGATCTTTCCTTTGCCATTATCTCCAAAGGTGACCATCCCTCCATCCTTAGCATCAAGCGTGATGAATTGTGATTCATCACCAGTCATGTGTCTCGAGCATCCACTGTCCAGATACCATTTCCTGTTTTCTCCATGGGATGCTAGACACACCTGCAAACAAATATCAAGTTTTTGTTTTAGGTACCCAAGCTTTCTTGGGTCCTTTTTGGTTAGTCAAGATGGTTCCTTTTGGAACCCATATTTTCTTTACAGTTATGTTTGCACAAGTGTAAGATTTATGTCCTATTCTACCACATTTAAAATAAGTAGTATTGGTAGGCTTGTTACTTGAATAATTTACATAAATATTTTTCAGAAATTTTTGTTTCTTTAAGGGGTTATAGCGAAGTCCGGCCTTATCATATACGGCCTTTTGATTTTCAAGAATCATATTTAGTTTGTTTGAACTTAAGGTGAATTTATCTACTATAGGTTTCAGCTTATTAATATCAATCTTTAGGCTTTGGTTCTCTTGAAGCAAAGTAGATTTTTCAATTGAAAGATTTTCTGCTTGTTTTACTAAAGACTGATTTTTCAATTTTAGTTCTTTGTTTTTCATTCTTAGTTTCTTCAATTCATCAATTAAATCATTGAAGGCTTCATGCAATTCTTCAAAAGTAAATTCACTAGGGGTTTCAGAAATTACCTCATTATCGTGTGCCATAAGGCACAGGTTGGCTTGTTCTGTTGAGGTCTCCTCATCGGAGCTTGAGTCGTCGCTCGCACTCCATGTGGCCATCATTGCCTTCTTTTTGAACTTTTTGGGACCTTTCTTCAATTGTGGACATTCGGATTTGAAATACCTCGGCTTCTTGCACTCATAGCATATAAGGGGTTGATCTTTTTCTTTCTCTTTGCTTTGTTCCCCTTTTGTGAAAGGTCTCTTTCTCATCCCTTGTTTCCTCTTTCTTAGGAACTTCTTGAATCTTCGGGTGACGAGTGCCATTTCTTCATCCTGTTCTTCATCTTCTGTGTCGTCAGTTTCTTCATCAGGAGAGGCTGTGGATTTGAGGGCAATGGTTCTCTTCTTTTTGACTTCATCCTCTTGATGTTGCTTCATGCTAAGCTCGTGAGTCATCAAGGATCCAAGAAGCTCTTCTAGAGGTAGAGTGTTCAAGTCCTTTGCTTCTTGGATAGCAGTCACCTTGGCTTCCCAGGTTCTTGGCAATGACCTGAGAATCTTCCTTACAAGTTCACTGTTAGTATAAGATTTGCCAAGACTCTTCAAACCATTAATTATATCAGTAAAGCGAGTAAACATAGCAGTTATGGACTCATCATGCTCCATTTTAAATAACTCATATTTATGTACAAGCATGTTTATTTTAGACTCCTTTACTTGATTTGTTCCCTCATGGGTTACTTCTAACCTATCCCATATTTCTTTAGTAGATGCACAGGTAGAAATGCGATTAAATTCATTTGCATCAAGTGAACAGTAAAGAACATTCATAGCTTTAGCATTTAACTGTGCCAATTTCTTATCAACCTCATCCCATTCTCTTTCGGGTTTGGTTGACTCCTCACCATCTATTATCTTGGTGGGTGTGTGTGGACCGTTCACTATGATACTCCACATATCATAGTCTAGTGCTTGTATGAAAATCTTCATCCGAGCTTTCCAATAGGTGTAGTTAGACCCATTAAAAAGTGGAGGTCGGTTGGTAGATTGCCCCTCGGCTAGAGAAGTGCCGACGTGGGTTGCCATAGATCTTTGGCTCTTTGATTGTTAGATCAAAGAAGGGCTAGAGCACCTAGCTCTGATACCACTTGTTGCCCAGCTATGCAACCCAAGAGGGAGGGTGAATTGGGTTTTAAAAATTTTAGGCTTAACTAATTACTTGTAAAAATTATATATCAAAAGCTTGATGAATGAGGAGAGAGACTTTAGTTTGAGATTAATTACTTAAAACAAGAATGCAAGGATATAATGGAGAATTAAAGAGAAACAATAAAGCATGCCACAAACACAATGATTTATAGTGGTTCGGTGCCAACCTTGCACCTACATCCACTCCCCAAGCTCCTACTTGGGAATTTTAATCCACTATACTTTGTATTCAACCCGAATACAACCGTCGAAAACTCCGACACTAGCTATCCCAAGCTAGTCCACTTGTTTCCCGGGTACAAGCCGACCCAATACACTCCGATTTCAGGTTCGGATCAACCTTTCCTTGTTTTGGAAACCCTCCAAAACAAAAACAATTACTCACAAGATAAAATCAGTTTAGAGCATAAATAAGTACAAGAATAGCTCCTTAAGTGAGCGAATATAACAATAAATACGCTTTACTCAAATGAAGAAGCCCCTCTTGGATTTCCTCAAAGAGGATGAGAGATGAAGTAAATGCTTGAGGAGTTGGTGAGCTTGATTGAAGGCTTCTTGAAGGCTTTAAATGAGCTCTTGAATGAGGTTGAGAAGTTGGCTTGAGAAACTCTCTCTTGAATGCACTTGAATGCCCTCTTGAATGCTCTTACTTTTCTCTTTTCAAATCACTTGAATGCCTCTTGGATATTTGGATCTTTCTTCTTTTATTGTTTTCCACCTTTTGAAACCTTTATAGCCTTAAGAGATAAGGGAAAACAAACTAGGCAGAAAAAGAGCCGTTAGAGCACAAAAAGCAGCATTAAAAAGCAACCAAATCTGGCCAAAAACTAGCCGTTACAGGCAAATCCCGACATATGAGTCGACTCATGAGTCGACTCATGCCTCAGGGGTCGACTCATGAGTCGACCTCTGTTGCAAAGTCCAGAGATTGGGTTTCTGGATTTTCTTGGCCCAAAACAGCAAAGGTCGACTCATGAGTCGACTCATGCCTTGTGGGTCGACTCATGAGTCGACTCACAGGTCGTGCCAAGCCAGAAAACCAGCGTGCCATGGCTAATCTTTGCGTGCCAATCAGCTCATAGTTTCATGAGTTGACTCATGAGTCGACTCATGAACTTCAAACCTTCATAACTCCAAAAATATAAGTCCAAAAACCATGAAACTTTCACCAATAGATTACATATCATTTGTTCTACACGATGATGCTATCAAATCAGAGTTTTGATGAAATTATGATTTTGCCCCTGTAGAGCATAAGGTCTTTTTCACATAAAAATTATTTGTATCCCTTCCAACTGTTTTGTAGTCATCAAAATCAATCTAGGAGCAACATAGAGGTTCTTGATCGTCGCCACATCGGCTTGCTTGTCTTGTCATCTTTCTTCTTCAGCCTCAAGGGCTCTGTAATATATACTTAATTAATACAAAGAAAATTTTTCGTTACCTCCTTTACTCATGTGTTGAATTGTCATTTGCCGAGCTTCCTTCATTTTTGTCCCGCACGATGTCGATGTTGTTCGGAGGTTCCTTGTTCACCTTTGTATTAGGTCATCATTATCGAGTTTCTTGTGCTTTTGATTGGTTTGGTGTCGACGCCGCTTGGAGGTTCCTAGCCATCGCCGTGTTGATTTGCCTTTTGTTCGTGACCATAGATCTTACTTTCTCTTCCTCCCTCTTCATAGAGATGAGGTCCTTTGTGCTTTTAGTGTAGTTCGGCTTCTATTTTTCGTTGGGGTAGGGGGTCGCGGTAGCATAGAGGGGTCGCCGAGAAAGTTTTCTTTTTCTTACCGGGTCTCGAACGGCCGGACTTTAGTCGGTGTTGCGATGAGGTTCTTCCCCTATTTCTGATGTGATCGATTTCAGCTCAGGTTAGGACGAGGTTCTCCTTCTGTTTCTAACAGGGCTGTGGGGGCACATATGGGCGCTGTATGGCCTCTGCCCCCATCCGGTCTACAAATAACCGAGCCTTCGACCTTGCTAATGTTAGGGCGAGGTTCTCCTCCTGTCCCTAATCATGGCTGTGGGGGTACATATGGGTGTTGTATGGCCTCTCCCCCCATCCGATCTACAAATAATCGGGCCTTCGACCTTGCTCATGTTAGGGCGAGGTTCTCCTCCTGTCCCTAACACGGCTGTGGGGGCACATATGGGTGCTGTATGGCCTCTCCACCCATCCGGTCTACAAATAATCGGGCCTTCGACCTTGCTCATGTTAAGACAAGGTTCTCCTCCTGTCCCTAACATGGCTGCGGGGGCACATATAGTTGTGGCACTCTTGTCTTCTAATGACAGTGCCCTACCGAAGCTCTTCCCCTACCACAGGGGATTCCTCTGAAGTCGATGATCTGGGACCTCAGAAGGAAAGTTCGTCTCTTGACGAAAAAATCCAAGAAGCTGGATGACGAACTCCACCAGTTGAGGAAGAGCCATTCGAAAGTCACTACGGAGGCTGCTCGCTTTCGGAACCTCCACAAAAAGGATTTCATGGACTAGACCTGGAGGAAGGCTGACTTCGTGAAGGAGCTTGAGAAACTCCAAAAATGTTCCAGCGATCGATCTTGGACTCAGGCTTCCAAGATCAGCTCCCTTGAGGTTGAGCTGGTGGCTGCCTCTCCCCCCATCCGGTCTACAAATAACCAGGCCTTCGACCTTGTCCACATTTCTGGTTTGTTTTTGTTGTCCGATGGGGTCATCCCCTGTCGTTACAAGTCTATGCCAAAAAGGGAAAGATGTGCAAGTATGAAAGAAATCTTGATTGGAAGCGGGATCATTCGCAATATATTTACAAGTTTTCAAACTCTAGGGCTGTGGAAGGTCTGCTTCCTATCAAGGTCCTCCAAAGACGGAGTTGGTGATCCCAATTGGAGGCCGATCTCCAGGCTGCTCTTCCCTCCTTGGCGGCTCAGGCTGCGGCAGGGCCCTTGGCCGATCTTCTCTACCCTCAGGCCGGCGTCGAATGAATCTGTCGAGCCGACCTTGTCGGATGAGCTCCTCGATCTCATCTCGAAGCTGGATGCATTCCTCCGTGTCGTGGCCGTGGTCACGATGGTAGAGGCAGAACTTGTTAGGATTGAGCTTCTCGAGGTGCGTGCGCATCCTCTCCAGCCTTGGGAGCTGCTCTCTGACCTCCATCAACACCTGTGTTTTCGATGCATTGAGGGGGGCATAGTTGCGGAATCTTCCTGGGGGAGAGCTCCGTCGAGCCCGCCGCTCCGGGCTTCCCTGCTTGCGTGCTCGGGGAGGAGTCTGGGCGAGCTTGTGCCCGGGAGGAGTTTGAGAACGTGGCCGAGCTTTCCTCGGCCCTTTTTCAACTGCGGCCTTATTCGGGTCCCCCGCCTGTCGCTCTCTCACGGTCTCTTCATCCTTAATTTTGAAGGCTTCTTCAGCTCGAGCGTACCCTTCGGCCCGAGCCAATAGATCAGCAAAATTTATGGGGTGCTTCTTTTTCAAGGAGAACAAAAGGTCGTTCTTCTGAAGGCCGCCCTTCAGAGCGGCCATCGCTACCGACTGGTCTAAGTTTCGGACCTCCAGCACGGCGACATTGAAACGGTTGATGTAGGCCCGAATGGACTCCCCCTCCCTCTGCTTGATGTTGATGAGGGACTCCAAACCCTTCCGGGGACGTCGGCTGCTAACAAAATAAGCCACAAACTGGTGGCTCATCTGATCAAAGGAAAAAATGATACCCGACTTCAGTGTCGAGTACCAGTTTCTCGCCGCGCCCTTCAAGGTGGATGGGAAGGCTCGGCACAGGATGGTGTCGGGCCTGCCATGAAGCAGCATCATTATCCGGAAGGCCTCCAGATGATCAATCGGGTCTGAAGTCCCATCGTAGCTTTCAAATTGAGGGAGCTTGAAGTTTGGCGGGATCGGTTCCTGCATGATCATTTGAGAAAAGGGAGGGTTAGTACAAATGTTCTCACCATAAGCAGGGGGAGCATGGCGGAGTTCTTCGATCCGTCGGTTCATCTCCTGGAGCCTCCGGTCCAGGAAATCCTCTCGACTATGGGTCTCGAGGGTCTTCTGACAGAATGAAGGTAGAGATCTTCCAGGGGTGGAATCGTGATCTGACTGAGGGCTCTCCACCCTCGGATTCATCTTTCTGAGAAAGATGGGGTGACTGGCCCAAGTGGCCCATCCTACCGTCGGATTTTGGAGTTCCGACGACATTCTCTCCAGCCGCACTGACGCCTGCGGCTGTTGCTGCTGCTGCTGCATGGCCTGCACCACTTCAGCGAGGCCTCTAACCTGCTGGGCCAGCAAGTCGAATTGTTCCGCACCAACCATCGTAGTCGGAGGAGGGGGAGGAGGCTGGGAAACCGGAGGTGAAGTCGGAGCTTGAGATTTGGCCGCGGAGGCTGTGGATCGCAATGTGGATGCTCTGCGGGGAGGCATCAAGCGAAGATCTAGTGGGGGAAGGAGGAGAGGTCATCGAAAAAGATGATCAGAGGTGGTCCCGTTGAGCGCTCCTTTAAGAACAAGGGTACTGCGAAGGTTCAGCCCCCCTTCCTCTAGCACCAATCCTGTTGGTGCAAAAATCTGCCTACGTCGGAGAAGCTGGAGTCGAGGGAGTCGCAGTCACCACCGGAACCTGCAAAAGAAGTCTAAACCAGAGGTGGGGTTGCTCCGACAAGACCCTCTGATGCTCAAGTCAGTTCTCTGTCTCAACAAGAATGGAGTGCTCGAACGGAAATTTTAGCAAAGTTTTTAGTTAAAAAATGAGAGCTTAGAGAATAACGTATCTGGGGCCCCCTTTTATAGGTGGAGGGGGCAACAGACTGATAGCGATGTTTGTAACCATCTGACAGTGGGCTGCCCAGGGTCCGGAGGAGTTTGTTGCGAAGAATAGTGGAGTGGAATCATGGCTATCACCGGGACATGCCACGTGGAGTCTGTTGTGGGGAGTGGAGCGACGTCTATTGTCGCGACTTGTCAGAGGATGGAGGAACTGCACGGCATCCATCGCAGGGAGTGGAGCAGGATCATGGCCATTATTGTGGTCTGCCAGGGAGTGATGGAGCCACGCAGAATCCATCACAGAAAGTGAAGTAAAGTCATGGCCGTTACTGCAGCCTGCCAGGGAGTGATGGAGCCGCGTGGAATCCATCGCAGGAAGTGGAGTAGAGTCATGGCCATTGCTGCAGCCTGCCAGAAAGTGATGGAGCCGCACAGAATCTGTCGCAGGAAGTGGAGCAGAGTCGTGGCCGTTGCTGCGGCATGCCAGAGGGTCCAGACCTGTCGGTCGAAGTTCAGTTGGAGTCCGATCTCCGTAGAAGCCCGGATGGGGATCATTTGTTGAGGAGTCTGGGCCAAGGCTGCTCGTGGTAGGAACTTGAAGTAGATCATTTGCAGCGGTAACTCGGAGTGGGTTGCTTGCAATAGGAGCTCGAAGTCCGGCTCCCGTAGGAGTCCGGATGAAGTCTTCCTGCAGTCGAAGTCGAGGATGAAGTCCGGCTCTCGTAGGAGTCCGAACGAAGTCTACCTGCAATTGAAGTCGGGGGTGAAGTCCAGCTCCCGTAGTAGTCCGGACGAAGTCTACCTGCAAGTGAAGTCATGGGCGGAGTCCGGCTCCCGTAGGAGTCCGGACGAAGTCTATCTGCAAGTGAAGTCGTGGGCGGAGTCCGGCTCCCATAGGAGTCTGGATGAAGTCTGCCTGCAGCCGGAGTCGGGGATGAGGTCCGGCTCCTGTAGGAGTCCGGATGAGGTCTTCCTGCAGCCAGAGTTGGGGACGAGGTCTGGCTCCCGTAGGAGTCCGGGCGAAGTCTACCTGCAATCGGAGTTGAGGGTGAAGTCCGGCTCCCGTAGGAGTCCGGATGAAGTCTACCTGTAATTGAAGTCATGGACGGAGTCTGGCTTCCATTGGAGTCCGAACAAAGTCTATCTGCAAGTGAAGTTGTGGGCAAAGTCTGGCTTCCGTCGGAGTCTGGACGAAGTCTGCCTACAGCCGGAGTCGGGGACAAGGTCCGGCTCCCATAGGAGTCCGGACGAGGTCTTCTTGCAATTGGAGTTGGGGGCGAAGTCCGGCTCCCGTAGGAGTCCGGATGAAGTCTACCTGTAATTGAGGTCGTGGGCAGAGTCCGACTCCCGTAGGAGTCCGGAAGAAATCTGCCTGCAGCCGGAGTAGGGGACGAGGTCCGGCTCTCGTAGGAGCTGGGCGAGGTCTTCCTGCAATTGGAGTTGGGGGCGAAGTTTGGCTCCCATAGGAGTCCGGATGAAGTCTACCTGTAATTGAAGTCGTGGGCGGATTCCGGCTCCCGTAGGAGTCCGGACAAAGTTTGCCTGCAACCGGAGTCGGGGACGAGGTCCGGCTCCCGTAGGAGCCAGGCGAGGTCTAGAAGATGGTCGATCATCGTGGAAACTTGGATGGAGTCCGTCCATCGTGAAGAATCTGGTCAACGCTGGTGGGGGCTTATCCGTCAGCAAAACTTGGGAGTGTTGCGGAGGCTCGACCACCTGAGAGGTTTGAAGAGATGCTGTCGGAGGTCGGAAGTCGGTTGGATCCCCGGAGGGTCACTCCTATCACGAACTTCAGCTGGGGGGTATTTTATACCCATCAGGTCCAATTAGATTAATTTAAACCCAACTAAATTAGGCTTAATTAGGCTCAATAAAATTCTAATCAAATCAGGAATAGACTAAGCCCAACCCCTGATCAAATTAGGGACCAAACCATCTCGACGATTAGGTCAACTCTTAACCTAATCGGGTCAAATCCAACTGAATCCAATTCAATTGGACTTGATCCAAAAATAATCACTCAATCAAATTGAGTTAATTAGCGATCAAATCACTAATTAAAACTCTCATAAATATTGAGTCCAAATTCGATGGGCAATCAGGCATCAGAATTCATCAATATGTAACCCTGATCGAAAAGTCCCAACCAGTGGGACTCATGACCCCGGTACCCATAATGTGTGGAACTCGTGATCAGAGAATCCTGATTCTCGATCACTGAGTCCCAAACATGAAAGATTCTACACCAGCCATCAGATCAGATAGGAACCTCTAACGTGTGTGACCCCGCAGGTTCGAACCTAAGCCGGTAGTACAGGAACTAATTCCTGTACTAATCGAAGTGACCATCTAGCAATGGTACCCGACGTCTGGATAGATCGAATAGTCGCAATCGCAACACTCAGAACCTACATGAATATGGTTACTGTATAATTCATCCTTTTGACCCCTGTGTTTAGAACGACTCAGGGTTAAACTATCAACCCTAATCAGATCATCCGAATCGTGCTCAACTCAAACAGTCCTGTGACTCCTCACAAGGACTACCCTGGCCAAGGTTTTGCTAAATTAAAACATGACTGTACACAGCTCCTAAACTGGAGTGGTCAATCCCATCTTGACACACGCACCGACAAGTCAAGTACTTGACTACACCCAGCAGCCTTTCATCACTGAATTAAAAATTCAGGTAGTCCAGTGCCTAAGTGCAGTGAGTTGCTTGCAAGTCACTGTGACGGTCTCAGGTCGGAGGGATATTTATACCCATATTCCATCGGAGCAAATCTTGACTGTAGAAATAGCTCCAGAGTCGGTCACATTCAGTGCAGATGTATCCTTATATCTCACCTGTATGCCATACTAGTATCTCCACACTCATTGGTTAAGAGGACAACCAACCTATATGGCACACAACGACCTATGCTTGATAAACGTTGTCATCCTTGGTAACAATGTATCATTTGGTCGCGAACAGATTTAAGGACTAAACGATAAATCCTCCTTTGTCGAGTCTAAATAGTCCTAAGGACTTCACCACAACATAGGAGTTCATTAGAAGATGAAATATTTTGTGATGAAAAAATACCAAAATAATTTTTATTAATTCATAATTCATGTATATATATAAAAATGAGCACAACCGTCAACAGGCTGACGATTGGCTTTGGGACACTATTCCCAACAGTAGGGTTCACTGAATATACTAATTAAGAGTTGACAGCTTAATTTTGAAGTCATCCTAAGCATTGAGTGTCAAAGAGATAAATTATACAGTAACCATATGCCAGGATTGTTGAATGTTGCTTTATAATCATTCAGCCTATCCGAATATTGGGTATCATTGCTAGATGGTTGGTTCGATTAGTATCGAAATTTATTTTTATGCTACCAGCTTAGGTTCAAACCTATAGAGTCACACACAAAAAAAAGTTTCTGTCTGATCAGATGGCTGATCAACACTTGAGAATCATTCAAAAGTATAATCGTCAATATGATTAATGATTAATCTTATTGAAAGATTACTGTTGGGTACAAAATACCCCCTCAGTCGAAGTTCGCGCCAGGAGTGACCCTCCGGGGATTCCGCCAACTTTCGACCTTCGGCAACATCTTTCCGAACCTCTCTAGCGGCCGAGCCTCCGCAGCATTCCCGAGCTCCGCTGATAGATAAACCCCCACCAGCGTCGACCAGATTCTTCACGACAGACGGACTCCTATGGGAGCCAGACTTTGCCGACTTCGACTGCGGGAAGACTTCGTCCAGTCTCCTACGAGAGTCGGACTTCGTCCCCTACTTCTACTACAGGCAGACTTCGTCCGGACTCCTACGGGAGCCGGACTCTGCCCACGACTTCACTTGCAGGCAGACTTCATCTGGACTCCTACGGGAGCCGAACTCTGCCCATGACTTCAATCACAGGTAGACCTCGTCCGGACTCCTATGGGAGCCAAACTTCGCCCCCAACTTCACGTGCTGGCAGACTTCGTCCGGACTCCTACGGGAGCCGGACTCTGCCCACGACTTCACTTGCGGCAGACTTCGTCCGGACTCCTACGGGAGCCGGACTCCACCCACGACTTCACTTGCAGGTAGACTTCGTCCGGACTCCTACGGGAGCCGAACTTCGCCCCTAACTTCACGTGCTGGCAGACTTCGTCCGGACTCCGCCCATGACTTCACTTGCAGACAGACTTCGTCCGGACTCCTACGGGAGCCGGACTCCGCCCACGACTTCACTTGTAGGTAGACTTCGTCCGGACTCCTACGGGAGCCAGACTTCATCCCCGACTTCAATTACAGGTAGACTTTGTCCAGACTCCTACAGGAGCCGGCCTTCGCCCCCGACTTCAATTGCAGGTAGACTTCATCCAGACTCCTACGGGAGCCGGCCTTCGCCCCCGACTTCAATTGCAGGTAGACTTTGCCCGGACTCCTACGAGAGCCGGACTTCGCTGACTTCGACTGCGTGAGGACTTCGTCCGAACTCCTACGGGAGTCGGAGTTCGCCGACTTCGACTGCGTGAGGACTTCATCCGGACTCCTACAGGAGCCGGACTTTGCTCCCGACGTCAATTGCAAGTGAACTTCGTCCGAACTCCTATGAGAGCCGGACTTCGTCCTGACTTCTACTGCAGGTGAACCTCGTCCGGACTCTTACGGGAGTCAGACTTCATCCCTAACTTCAACCGCAAGAAGACTTTGTCCGGACTCCTACGGGAGCCGGACTTCGCCTCTGACATTGATCGCAGGTAGATTTCGTCCGGACTCCTACGGGAGCCGGACTCTGCCCATGACCTCACTTGCAGGTAGACTTCATCTGAACTCCTACGGGAACCGGACTCCGCCCCCTACTTCAATTGCAGGTAGACTTTGCCCGGACTCCTACGAGAGCCAGACTTCGCCAACTTCGATTGTGTGAGGACTTCGTCCGGACTCCTACGGGAGCCAGACTTCGCCGACTTCGACTGCGTGAGGACTTCGTCCGGACTCCTACGGGAGCCAGACTTCATCCCCAACATCAATTGCAAGTGAACTTCGTCCGGACTCCTACGGGAGCCGGACTTCGCCCCTGGCTTCTACTGCAGGCAGACTTTGTTCAGACTCCTACGGGAGCCGAACTTCGCCCCCCACATCAATTGCAAGTGAACTTCATCCGGACTCCTACGGGAGCCGGACTTCGCCCCCGGCTTCTACTGCAGACAGACTTCGTCCAGACTCCCACGGGAGACGGACTTCGCCCACGACGTCAATTGCAAGTGAACTTCGTCCGGACTCCTATGGGAGCTGGACTTCATCCAGACTTCTACTGCAGGTGAACCTCATCCGGACTCCTACGGGAGTCAGACTTCGTCTTGACTTCTACTGCAGGTGAACCTCATCCAGACTCCTACGGGAGCCAGACTTCGCCCTGACTTCTACTGCAGGTGAACCTCGTCCGGACTCCTACGGGAGTCAGATTTCGTCCCTGACTTCAATTGCAGATGGCCCTCGCCTATAGTACTAACGCTCAAGGCACCCAACGGTGGACGGCCCGCCAGCAACATCCGAGCTCCTTCCAGATGGATAGCCACCTCTCTCCGCCAGGCACTTTGATCGAGCTTCGACCGACAGGCCTAGACTCCCTGACAGGCCACAGTAACGGCCACGACTCTGCTCCACTCTCTGCAACAGATTTCGTGTGGCTCCATCACTCCCTGGCAGGCCGCAGTAACGGCCACGACTCTGCTCCACTTTCTACGATGGATTCTGCACGGCTCCATCACTCCTTGGCAGACCACAATAATGGCCATGATTCTGCTCCACTTTCTGCGATGGATACCATGTAGTTCCTCCACCCTCTGGCAAGTCGCGACAACAGACGCCGCTCCACTCCCCGCAACAGACTCCATGTGGCATGTTCCGGTGATGGCCACGATCCCACTCCACTACTCTTCACAACAAACTCCTCCTGACCCTGGGCATTCCACTGCCAGATGGTTACAGACATCGCTATCAGTCTGTTGCCCCATCCACCTATAAAAGGGGGACCCCAGATACGTTATTCTCTAAGCTCTCATTTCTTACCTAAAACACTGCTAAAATTTTTGTTCGAGCACTCCATTCTTGTTGAGGCAGAGAACTGACTTGAGCATCGGAGGGTCTTGCCAGAGCAACCCCACCTCCGGTTTAGACTTCTTTTGCAGGTCCCGACGGCGACCGCGACTCCCTCGACTCTAGCTTCTCCGATGCAGATGGATTTTTGCACCAACAGGATTGGCGCTAGAGGAAGGGGTTATGTCTTCGCAGTACCCTTGTTCTTAGAGGAGCGCTCAACGGGACTGCCTCCGGTCATCTTTTCCGACGTCCTCTCCACCTTCCCCCGCTAGGTCCTCGCCTGATGCCTTCCCACGAAGCATCCACACGGCGACCCACGACCTCCACGGCCAGATCCCAGGCTCTGGCCTCACCTTCGATTTCCAAGGCTCCTCCCCCTCCGGCAACGGCCGCCGACATGGAGCGGTCAGACAATCGGCCTTCGACGGATTTCGCCAACACCATCTCTGAAGAATCCCGACGGGGAGCGGCCGACGTATTGGCCGGACCTCCCAAGCGGCAAAAGATTGAGGAATCCATAACTTTCACTGAAGAAGATGCTCGGGGAGTTCAATTTCCTCATAATGACGTGGTTGTAGTTTCCTTGAATATAGCTAACTACGACGTCCGTCGTATTCTTATTGACAATGAAAGTTCAACCGATATTTTGTTCTACGATGCCTTCTCAAGAATGTCCATCCTTGACGGCCATTTGGGACCGATTAGCTTCCCTCTGGTAGGGTTTACCGACGATGCTGTCCCGATGGAGGGAGTGATAACTTTGATTATAGCTGCGGGTCGATATCCAAGACAATCCAGGGCTCTGGTGAATTTTCTGGTGGTGAATGCACCGTCAGCCTACAACGCAATCCTCGACCGACCTGGCCTCATGCTCTTCAGGCCGTCGTGTCAACCTACTATTTGAAATTGAAACCAACCAGGGGGTCGGAGAAGTCAGGGGAGACCAAGCCCTGGCTAGACACTGCTACAACATAGCCTTGCAAACAAGTGACCAATCCGACCTCTATCCAGTTGATGGGCTGGACGCCCACGACGACCTCACTAAGGAGAGGGGCGGTCCAATCGAAGATCTGGTTTCGATCTCTTTGAACGACGGGAATGCGGAGCATGTGGTGAAGATCGGCTCCAACCTGGGGGAAGAGGTGCGGGCGCATCTCATCAATTTTCTATGAAAGAATGTGGATATTTTCACTTGGGTTCCAGCAGATATGCCGGGGATTAACACAGAAGTCATGAAGCACCGTCTGGCCGTCGATCCAAAGCATTGACCGACGAAAGAAAAAATCTGAGGTCATGCACCGGAGAGGCAAAAAGCGATAGCCGAGGAAGTGGACAAACTCCTGAAAGTCGGATTCATTAGAGAAGTCAACTATCCTGACTGGATTTCCAATGTTGTCCTAGTCGAAAAGGCAAACGGCAAGTGGAGGATGTGTATAGACTTCAAAAAGCTGAATGAAGCCTGTCCCAAGGACAGCTACCCTCTGCCCAGAATTGATCAACTGGTGGATGTGACCTCGGGCCATGAGCTTCTCACCTTTATGGACGCATTCTCCAGCTATAACCAAATCAGGATGGCACCGGAAGATGAAGAAAAGACTGCTTTCATTACTAACCGTGGCCTTTACTGTTACAGGGTCATGCCTTTTGGCCTCAAAAATGCAGGTGTGACCTATCAGCAGCTGGTGAATAAAATCTTTAAGGAGCAGATCAGCCGCAACATGGAGGTCTACGTGGACGACATGCTCGTGAAAAGCAAATCTTTCATGAACCACATCGCCGACCTCGAGGAGACCTTCGACGCCCTCTGGAAATATAAGATGAAGCTAAACCCGACTAAATGTTCTTTCGGAGTGACCTCGGGGAAGTTCCTGGGCTTCATGGTGTCGGGGTGCGGGATTGAAGCCAACCCAAAGAAAATTCATGCCATCCAGGAGATGGCCGCCCCGAAGTCGATAAAAGAGGTTCAACACCTTACAGGGAGGGTAGCAGCCCTGAATCACTTCGTCGTGAGGTCGGTCGAATGGTGCTTACCCTTCTTCCAAACCCTTAAGTGGCCGAAGAACTTCTGTTGGACCCCTGAGTGCCAACAGGCATTCGAAGAGCTAAGAAGCTACCTCAGCTCACCTCCATTGTTGGCGAAGCCCGAGCCTGGAGAGGAGCTATTTTTGTATTTGGCGGTCTCCCCTATGGCTCTCGCAGCAGTCCTTGTTAAGGAAGAGGCAAAAATTTAACGGTCGATCTACTACGTCAGTCGCGCGTTGAGAGACACCGAAACCAAGTATACTAAATTAGAGAAATTAACCTACGCCCTGTTGATTGCAGCCCGGAGGCTCCGACCCTACTTCCAAGGGCACACCGTAACGTTACTCACCGACTAGCCGATCAAGGCTATTCTACACCGGGCAGATGCCTTCGGGAGGATGGCGAAATGGGCGATCGAGCTCACCGAATTCGACATCAACTATCGACCCAGACCGACGATAAAAGCCCAGATATTGGCAGATTTTATAGTAGAGTGTACAATCTCGAAGGAGGTCGAACCAGAACAGGGTGAAATGGACGACCTTGAGCCCCAATCGAACTCCCCTGAAGAAGAAGCCGACCTTCCTGGTTGCTTTTGGGCCCTCTACATGGATGGATCTTCCAACATGTCAGGCGCAGGCGCGGGCCTGATCTTGATCAGTCCAGAGGGAATCATCGTGGAGTACGCTCTGCGCTTCGAGTTCCCTGCAACAAACAATGGAGCTGAATATGAAGCTCTGATCGTAGGGTTAAGGATCGCCAAAGAATTGGGAGTAGATCGGCTCCAAGTCCACAGCAATTCCTAATTGGTAGTGGGACAAGTCAACAAAAACTACGAAGCACGGGAGGACAGCATGGCTAAGTATCTTGATAAGGTAAAGGAGCTCGTCCCCACCTTTAGTAGCTTCCACATCAGGTAGATTCCAAGAATGGAAAATACCAGGGCCGATCTTCTCTCCAAGCTAGCTACACTGGCTCCAGCTGAATTACCCAAGGGTATTCTTTTTGAAGTTCTGAAATGCCCAAGTACGGAGGAATCACGGCCCGTGATGGAAATTGATCCTGAGTCCAGTTGGATCGACCCGCTGGCGGCATATCTCAGGGACGGGGTTCTCCCTCATGATGCAAAAGAAGCCCGAAAGCTCAGAAATCAAGCCTCCCGGTACATCCTCTATGAGGACAAGCTGTACAAGAGATCATACTCTTTGCCCCTCTTAAAATGTCTCTGACCTTCGGAAGCCAACTACGCCTTGTGGGAGGTGTATGAAGGAATCTGCGGAAGCCATCTGGGGGCTAGATCCTTATCCCACAATTTGCTCCACCAAGGATATTACTGGCCGACTATGCATCGTGACTCAATTGAGTACGTCAGAAAGTGCGATCGATGTCAGAGATATGCCAACATCCAGAGACAGCCCGCCACCGAGCTTACCCCCTTGAGTGCCCCATGGCCGTTCGCGCAATGGGGGATGGATATCCTCGGATCCTTTCCCGTGGCGTCGGGGTAGAGGAAGTTCCTCCTGGTAGCAATTGACTATTTCACCAAGTGGGTCGAGGCCGAACCGCTGGCGAAAATCACAGAAGCCAAAGTGCAAGACTTCATCTGGAAGTCAATCATTTGCAAGTTTGGCCCGTCGAGAACCATAATTACTGATAATGGGCGGCAGTTTGCAAGAGCGAGATTCATCGAATTTTGAGAGGACCTAAACATCTCTCACAACTTCACGTCAGTAGCCCATCCTCAGGCGAACGACGAAGCTGAAGTGACCAACAGAACCCTGCTGCAGGGGATCAAGACAAGGCTCAAAAAGATGAAGGGAACTTGGGTAGATAAACTTTATCATATGCTGTGGGCGTACCGAACTACCCAAAGACTGCCCACGGGGGAGACCCCCTTCACTCTAGCCTTCGGAATGGAGGCTGTTATCCCAATTGAGCTTAAACATCCATCGGCATGAGTCATGGCATTCAACGAACATCACAATTCGCAAGGTCTTAAAGCCAACCTCAACTTATTGGAAGAAAAGCGGGAGGTAGCTCAAGTTCGGATGGCAGCCTACAGACAGAAAGTCGTCCGCTATTACAATTCCCAGGTCAAGAATAAAGTCTTTAGAGCAGGAGATCTAGTGCTTCGATGAGCCGCTGTCTCGCAACCTCAGGATCGAGGGAAGCTCGCCCCAAATTGGGAAGGCCCGTACGAAGTTAAAAAAGTAGTCCAGCCTGAAACTTATTACCTCAAAGAGCTTGGAGGAGCAGACCTCCCGCGACCATAGAGCTCGAAAAACTTACGAATGTATTACCGATAACTTTATTTTAAATAAAAGTTTCATATCTACATGTCTCCTCTCTTGGCATGAGCCTATATCGACAGGACAGTCAAAACAAACCATGTCGGGAGCAGGAGGAGAACTTCGTCTCGATAAAATCGAAGGCCCGATTCTCCTTAGACCGGATGGGGGGAGAGGCCCTGCAGCACCCATATGTGCCCCCACAGCCATGTTAGGGACAGGAGGAGAACCTCGCCCTAACATGAGCAAAGTCGAAGGCCCGGTTCTCCTTAGATTGGATGGGGGGAGAGGCCCTGCAACGCCCACATGTGCCCTCACAGCCATGTTAGAGACAGGAGGAGAACCTCGCCCTAACTTGAGCAAAGTCGAAGGCCCGGTTCTCCTTACACCAGATGGGGGGAGAGGCCCTGCAACGCCCACATGTGCCCCCATAGCCATGTTAGGGACAGGAGGAGAACCTCGTCCTAACTTGAGCAAAGTCGAAGGCCCGGTTCTCCTTAGACCGGATGGGGGGAGAGGCCAAGTAGTGCCCATATGCGCCTCCACAGCCATGTTAGGGACAGGAGGAGAACCTCGCCCTAACATGAGCAAAGTCGAAGGCCCGGTTACCCTTAGACCGGATGGGGGGAGAGGCCCTGCAATGCCCATATGTGCCCCCACAGCTTTGTTAGGGACAGGAGGAGAACCTCGCCCTAACTTGAGCAAGGCCGAAGGTCCGGTCACACTTAGACCGGATGGGGGGAGAGGCCCCGCAATACCCATATGTGCCCCCATAGCCCCGTTAGTGACAAGAGGAGGACCTCATCCTAACCTAAGCTAAAACTGATTACGTCAGAAATAGGGGAAAAACCCCATCCTGACACCAAATAAGGTCTGGTCATTCAAGATCGGATGGGAAAAAGGGGACCTTCCCAGCGGCCCCTTCACGCTCCCGCAACCCCACCAAGAGCAGAGGGAAAACCCTCACTCGAAAAAGAAAAAGGAGAAAGGGGAGGGGAGTTAAAAAGGAAAGCGACGGACTGCATCAGCGATGAGTGGAAAACAAACAGCATCAAAGATGCAAGGAACCTCATCCCAGCAATGATTGGGGTTCTTATCAAAAACCCCGGCCTTTAAGAAAGCCCTCAATGCAAGCCCAAGATAAGACGACTTCCTCAGGGTAATGAGAAGCTCGGACCTCCGAGCTCGAACTCTGAAAGAGGGCATCAAACCTGAGCGGCCCCAGGCGAATCTGCGGCCATAGATGAAAGGATGGGTCAAAGTGACGGCAATCGGGTACCTTCGAACGGCATTGATTTCAAGCAAGGCAAAAGCCGAAAGAAGCTCGGCAAGCGATAATTCAACACATGGGAAAAAGAGGTAGCGAAAAATTTCCTTCTCATGTTATTTATTAAATATGCATTACAGAGTCATTAAGGTTGAAGAAGAGGGATGACTGGAAAGGCGAGCCGATGCGGCAACGACCAGTGACCTCCAGACGACGTCAAAAAAAAAAAAAAAAAAAAGAAAAAGAAAAAGAAGGGAAAGAAGGGAATACAACAATAACAATGGTAAATGAAAGAAGTTTGGCAGGCAGCAACTCGACGCAAAGTGCAGACAAAGTAACAAAATCTCCTTCTCATTCTTGATTAACAAAGGTGTACGTTACAAGGCCCTGGGGAAAAAAAAAATATTACTACAAGACTCAAAAGGAACACGTTGGAGACCACTTCTAGCTCCCAACTTCTCCTTTCGATTCCATCCATCTCGACAGCATTCTCCAGTGCGTGTGTTAAATCCCTCAGCTCTCACCCCCACCTTGTTCCGCTCCATCGTCGAAACCCCAGCCCTAGGGGGAAAGGGTGGGATAGAATTTAAGGGGCAGTGACGGCAACGGCAGCGGTGACGACGACCTGCATCAAGAAGAACCAGAGGTACCTTGGAGGCCGCGATGGAGTCGGAGGCGTGCACCACCACCGTGTGCTCCACGACCACCACTGTCCTAGGTACTTCAGTAAGGTCGGCATGTGCTACTTCCACCATCCCCGCAACAAGTTCTACTGCCCCACCGTCGGTGCCGGCCGCTTCTGGTCCCTCGGCCCCGACGACATCAAGAATCCCGCCACAGCTTGTGACGACAACTCTGCCCCTTGATCGATGTCGCCCCGATCAGCTACTCCAAAATTCTCGGGTGGAACGCACTCACCGGTTGTCCCCATTATTAAATCCCTGTTGTTGAAGGAATTCTCCCTCGAGCCCCCTTTGAGGCGATGGGAACCCTCAGTGACAGTTCGACAGTCGAAGAATTCGCAGGCCGCTGTTTTCCCCCTCATACTCCTCTTGGTCTGTGGCATTCTCTCAAGGTTGGCCTCCAGGGCAGAAGCCCCGACAGGAGAACCCCTCGAAGGGGCTCGGAAGATTGAAGGCGGCGGGGAGCCGGTGGGGATGGCAAAGACCGGTGCGAAGAGTGCTAGGAGTCAAAAAGGGCGCCGATGGGGGTGGCTAAACTCTCAGGCGAAGTGAAGCCCCTGGAGGGAAGGATGGGGTTTAAATAGGCGACAGGGCCTGGCACAGTTATGGTGGCAGATATCTCCAGATCAACCAGTGCTCGCCACGTGTCCCACTCACCGCGGCGTAGGGCTGACCGTTGGTGGGACCATTATGGTGTAGCGCTTGGGACTATGCTCCGATGGGAATTTTGAAAGGACCCTTTGGATCGCCCTGATTGAAAAAAGGCTCCGGCACACGCGCATTAAATGCCAAAATATCTGAGGGCGATCGTGCACGGGACTCAAGGGGACAACTTTGATTGTGAAATTTCTTTGTACTTCCTCCATTCCAAACTCAAACTCGAAAGTAGGAGGATTGGTGTTGGGTACAAAATACCCCCTCAGCCGAAGTTCGCGCCAGGAGTGACCCTCCGAGGATTCTGCCAACTTCCGACCTTCGGCGACATCTTTTCGAACCTCTCTGGCGACCGAGCCTCCGCAGCATTCCCGAGCTCCGTCGATGGATAAACCCCCACCAGCATCGACCAGATTCTTCACAATAGATGTACTCCTACGGGAGCCAAAGTTTGCTGACTTTGACTGCGGGAAGACTTCGTTCGGACTCCTACGGGAGCCGAACTTCGTCCCCTACTTCTACTGCAGGCAAACTTCGTCCGGACTCCTACGGGAGCTGAACTCCGCCCACGACTTCACTTGCAGGCAGACTTCGTCCGGACTCCTACGGGAGCCAGACTCCACCCACGACTTCAATCACAGGTTGACCTCGTCCGGACTCCTACGGGAGCCGGACTTCGCCCCCAACTTCACGTGTTGGTAGACTTCGTCCGGACTCCTACGGGAGCCAGACTCCGCCCACGACTTCACTTGCAGGCAGACTTCATCCAGACCCCTATGGGAGCCGAACTCCGCCCATGACTTCACTTGCAGGTAGACTTCATCCGGACTCCTACGGGAGCCAGACTCTGCCTACGACTTCACTTGCAGGCAGACTTCGTCCGGACTCCTACGGGAGCCGGACTCCGCCCATGACTTCTCTTGCAGTTAGACTTCATCCGGACTCCTACGGGAGTCGGACTTCATCCCTGACTTCAATTGTAGGTAGACTTCGTCCGGACTCCTACAGGAGCCGGCCTTCACCCCCGACTTCAATTGTAGGTAGACTTCATCCGGACTCCTACGGGAGCCGGCCTTCGCCCCCAACTTCAATTGCAGGTAGACTTCGTCCGGACTCCTATGGGAGCCGGCCTTTGCCCCCGACTTCAATTGCAGGTAGACTTCGCCCGGACTCCTACGAGAGCCAGACTTCGCCGACTTCGACTGCGTGAGGACTTCGTTTGGACTCCTACGGCAGCCGGACTTCGCCGACTTCGACTGCGTGAGGACTTCGTCCGGACTCCTACGGGAGCCGGACTTTGCCCCCGACGTCAATTGCAAGTGAACTTCATCTGGACTCCTACGAGAGCCGGACTTCATCCTAACTTCTACTGCAGGTGAACCTCGTCCGGACTCCTACGGGAGCCGGACTTCGTCCCCGACTTCAACCGCAAGAAGACTTCGTCCGTACTCCTACGGGAGCCAGACTTTGCCCCCGACTTTGATCGTAGGTAGACTTCGTCCGGACTCCCGTAGGAGTCCGAACTCCGCCCACGACTTCACTTGCAGGTAGACTTCATCCGGATTCCTACGGGAACCGGACTCCGCCCCTTACTTCAATTGTAGGTAGACTTCGCCCGAACTCCTACGAGAGCCAGACTTCGCCGACTTCGACTGCGTGAGGACTTCGTTCGGACTCCTATGAGAGCCAGACTTCGTTGACTTTGACTGCGTGAGGACTTTGTCTGGACTCCTACGGGAGCCGGACTTCGCCCCCGACGTCAATTGCAAGTGAACTTCGTTTGGACTCCTATGGGAGCCGAACTTCACCCCCGGCTTCTACTGCAGGCAGACTTTGTCCGGACTCCTACGGGAGCCGGACTTCGCCCCCGACGTCAATTGCAAGTGAACTTCATCTGGACTCCTACGGGAGTCGGACTTCGCCCCCAGCTTCTACTGCAGGCAGACTTCGTCTGGACTCCCACGGGAGACGGACTTCGCCCCCGACGTCAATTGCAAGTGAACTTCGTCCGGACTCCTACGGGAGCCGGACTTCATCTTGACTTCTACTGCAGGTGAACCTCATCCGGACTCCTACGGGAGCCGGACTTCGTCCTGACTTCTACTGCAGGTGAACCTCGTCCGGACTCCTACGGGAGCCGGACTTCGCCCTGACTTCTACTGCAGGTGAACCTCGTTCGGACTCCTACGGGAGTCGGATTTCGTCCCTGACTTCAATTGCAGATGGCCCTCACCTATAGTACTAACGCTCAAGGCACCCAACGGTGGATGGCCCGCCAGCAACATCCGAGCTCCTTCCAGATGGATAGCCACCTCTCTCCGCCAGGTGCTTCGACCGACAGGCCTGGACTCCCTGACAGGCCACAGTAACGGCCATGACTCTGCTCCACTCCCTGCAACAGATTTCGCATGGCTCCATCACTCCCTGGCAGGCTGCAGTAACGGCCACGACTCTGCTCCACTTCCTACGATGGATTCCACACGGCTCCATCACTCCCTGGCAGACCGCAATAATGGTCATGATTCTGCTCCACTTCTTGCGATGGATACCACGCGGTTCCTCCACCCTCTGGCAAGTCACGACAACGGACGCCGCCCCACTCCCCGCAACAAACTCCACATGGCATGTCCCGGTGATGGCCACGATCCCACTTCACTACTCTTCGCAACAAACTCCTCCTGACCCTGGGCAGCCCACTGCCAGATGGTTACAGACATCGCTATCAGTCTGTTGCCCCCTCCGCCTATAAAAGGGGGACCCCAGATACGTTATTCTCTAAGCTCTCATTTCTTACCTAAAACTCTGCTAAAATTTTCATTCGAGCACTCCATTCTTGTTGAGACAGAGAACTGACTTAAGCATTAGAGGGTCTTGCCGGAGCAACCCCACCTCCGGTTTAGACTTCTTTTACAGGTCCCGACGGCGACCACGACTCCCTCGACTCCAGCTTCTCCGACGCAGGCAGATTTTTGCACCAACAATTATATTAAAATAATTATTAAATTATAAAAAGATTAATTAGTAATTAGATTACTAATTAACTTAATTTGATTAAGCAATGAGGTTCAGATTAAATTTAATTAAATTAGATTCGATTAGGTTTAACCCGATTAGGTTATAAGATGACCTAATCGTCTAGGAAAATTGATTTCTGATTTGATCAGGAGTTGGACTTGATTAATTTTTGATTGGATTAAAATTTAATCAAGTTAGTTTAGTACCTAATTAGATTAAATATTTGGGTCTAACCAAATGATTTTGGTTTGAACCAAATTGAAACAATCCAGAGTCCAAAAGGTTTGGACTTCTCTCCATGCGACACCCTTGACCCACGCCCATTTGTTCTTCATGCAAATTTTGAATTTGCATGAAGTTTCTACATGCAAATTAGAAGCAGTCATGCCCTCTCTAGCCCACCATGGATAAAGATAAATTTTGTTTTAAGGTTAAATTCAAATCTAGTTTGAATTCAAGTTTGAAACAAGATAAGGATAAACTGAATTTTGAATTCAAGTGGTTTGAATTTGATTCGAGCCAATCTCATCCTATACACTCCTCGCTGCCACCCTTAAGAAGGGATCATTTTTGGCAACAACTCAAATCTGATTACCATGAAAAAATTTTGAGAGAGTGACCGAACAAGTATGGGGCGTGAGGTCTTAGGGTGGGCTACTTTGGTCTGTGAGATAGAGGAGAGCCGACTCCTCTTGGGTGAGTGATCTAGATTCTGATCTTGGGTTTTGGGTGAGTGGAAAAATAGAAGAGAGAAGAAAGGTTCTCCTCCTTCCTTTTACCACTACTTCCTCCTTATATTCCATCTTTGACTTTGGAATAGTCTATGAGATCTGAAGAGAGGTGTAAATCAGCCATCAACGAGGTCTCTAAGCGAGTCAGCACTCTCAGGAGATCGATCAGATCAGGGCTTCATGTGGACATCTTGTAGAGGTCGGATGCTCTATGTGGCTGCTCGGCATCAAGAAGAACCCATTACCATGATTGACAGTTCCGGTAATCAGCTACCCATGCTCTGGTATGAAATCTGATCTCAAAATAGATATGATCTAGTTTATTGTAGATGTGATCTACTACCCATATTGATATGATCAATAATGCTTAGAAATTAGATAATGCATATTATTCATGTCATATGATCCTTTGTAGGTAGTTCTTAGATCTGATCTAATACATGCATAGTAGATTAAACTATTTAATCTAGTCTCTTTCGTTGAAAATTTTAAAAGATGCATATATGAAACTACCTATATTTTCTTCAATTGGTATCAGAACCTAAGTTCGATATGACATAAATAGATATACATGTAGATCTAATTTCTTATTATTTGATTAGATCTAAATGGATTTATATTCAGATCTGATATTTGATCAGTCTCATATGTGATATTAGATTAGATGTCCTTGTAGCCAAATACTCTGATTATATTGATCACCAGGCCATCCGGTCATAAAAGCAAGTAAGATTTAAAGACCCTCTCTTCCCATTCAATTAGGTTCTCTTATGGCATGTAGAGGTGCCAAGTAATTATATCTTATAAAGAAGAATCATTGAAAGAAGAAAACTTACGTTTTTGCAAAATTCTAGATCCAAAAATCTTAAGATCTGTTGTATGTGATACAAATTTAAATTATACATAAAGAAGTAACATCTAATCATTGAAAATAAAATCTAAAATCATAAATAAATTTAGATTAGATCTAAAAATAATTTATGATTGATTTTATTACTAGTTATGTAAAATTTTTATTCTAAAAAAATTTGTAATGTGTTGTTGTACAACCTATTGAGTCGACTCAGTTCTGGTTGAGTCAACTCAAAATCATGGTGAGTCGGCTCAGTTTTCTATTGAGCTGACCCAAACTCTGCAAGCTAAAAATATATATTACTATTCATTATCAATGAGTCGACTCAGTCTGGGGATGAGTCAGCTTAATTTTCAGAACAAAATATTTATGCATAAAAATTAATGTAAAAGAGTTTACTTCTAAAATAGTTTCAAAACCTAACCTAAACCCATGTTAATTCTACACTTAATTAAGAATTAAGGGTTGAATATTTTGATCTAGAATTGTGAATTTAAAATCTAATGACATTACATAAAATATAGAGCTATGGGTTACCTCGTATTAGGTCTTTTTAATTAGGTTAGACCTAGGGTTAGAATCAAATTGATAATGGACTTAAAAAAGTAGCTGATCAAATCTAATCAGAAGTTGATTTAGATTAGGTCAAGGATACTTTAGATCAAATATAACAGTTGTAGTTAGTCAAGTCCATATCTTTGATTAGATCAAATGGATCTGATTGTTAGCTCAGCAGTCGAACCCAAGTCTATAGGCTGATCGAATCAAAATTAATTAACTAGTTGGTGTCTAAGGTAAGTTTGACAGTTTTGATCGGTGGTTTTTAATTGGCAGTCACTTATCTGGCCATTTCGATGGTGTCTAAGGCAAGCTTCATAGACCCTTCCACTAATCTCACTTACCTGACCAATTTGATAAATTATGTTTTAATTAGGTCGTTTAATAATTCAAGTTGACCCATGCTAACTAGATTAATCAGGATGACTGATTTAGGTGCCTTTGAACCAACCATGTCTCTAGTCCTCTTTTAATGTCTTGATAAAGTTAGTGGAAGGATTATTGACAACTGATTAATCTTTTCTCTTTTCTAAAAATATGTAAATAAATCCTCTAAATTATTAGATTTAGTTATAGGGATAACTAGATCATAGCCTCCCATTAAGAAGATGATAATCGATCATTAGAATTATCATTTATTATATGATAACTCAGTTGTGTCTCTCTGATGGGTGGTCAAGTTGGTCGAGCAAACTCGAGTCTAATCATTTATTAGTCAGATATGCTGAGCATGGTAATATTAATAGTTGGATCTAACCATGATTTTTAGTGGAGATGCAAACGTCTGTTGAAGAAAATCTTGGGGCAAAATTAATTACTAAAAATTCTTTGTAGAAATAATTAGTTAAGAACTTACCCATAGATGCATATGTGTTGGCTGAGCAAACTTGGGCCCATGTGCAGTCTGTGTGGATTATAGTACGTGCTAAAGGATTAAAGTAATTTTTTAAATTAGAGATAGAGACTATCAATTCATATAAAATAGTACGAGAATCTTTAGACTAAAGTCTAAATCTTTAGGCTTAATTAATTTATATACTAATAGATCTTATTATTTTTTTTTATGCAATTATGGCTAGTACATTATCACTTCGATCATTGTTGGATAGTGATAAGTTGATGGATCCAATTTCGATAGCTGGTATCAAAAATTAAAGATCATCTTAGAGCACGAATACATCTTGTATATTCTAACAGATCTGACACCTAAGGAGCCCACTCCAAATGCTCGTGGTGCAGTTCGAGACACTTATCCAAAGTGGCTCAACAACCAAACCACAATACGTTGTATAATGTGGGCGGCCATGAGTGATAAGTTCAACCGCAAGTTTGAAGATGCTCATAAAAGAATTATGCTCTACAAGCCAATGCATATGGGATGTGTGGGGTGTTTTTTTATATTTTATCTTCAAAACTCATATACTTGATATTGTTAATTAATAAAATAGACTTTTTGATTGATTATATGCGGCAACTTATTATTGTTTAAGATTATAATGAACTCCATAGATCTGGACAATGATTTTAGGGCCATAATGAGATTATGCTAGTGAGATCTAAATTTTTGATAGCTCTGATCTAAAATATTTTCAGTCATTAGTTTATTAAGTGGGATCAATGATATCGGTATGGCTGGCATATCTTATGTATGCTCAGTAGTAAGGGTCGTTGATCTCACAACCACTTATGTGGCGACACTAATACAAAGATGTGGATGCTCATTTGAGAATGAGTTCATTGAACTAATCTATAAGAGAATATCTGATGGAATCTTATTTACATGTCAGTTGATTGTTCTCTAGTGAGAGTTGTGCAAGTGATCCTTTGATCAGAGATCATCATGGTACCTTATGTACATGAATCCATATTTTGGTTCACTTTCTAACTTAGTTCTCTGATTCTTATATGGGGTGTTCTGGATATGGTGAAGTATGCATGAGATTTTGAGTGGTCAATAAGGGATCGGTCACTCCTAATAAGGGGAGTGAACATCTTATGTGATCTCATAGGTTGATGATCCTGAAAGTCTTTGGCCAAAGTAGGATGATAATTAGAAAAAAAATTTTAATGTATCATCAACTGAATCATCACCTTTTGATCAAGTTATATTTAGATAAGTAATTAAACTTGACATAATTCTATGCTCATAGCTCATCTGGGGTGTTGTATGACTGAAGGATTGAATTGCATGGTAACTTACCACTGAATGATATTTTTGGTATTTACCAAATTCTATCTCTTTCAGATAGTTATGACATATTTTTAGATGTCAACTTGACTTGTAGACTCATAAGAATTAAAAAAAATTAATTCAAGAATTAATTAGGAAGAGTCTTAGTTAATTGGTGCAATTAGGCTGACATAGTCTAATCGGATTAGAATTAGGTCAAAAGCCTGAGTCCACTGCTTACTAGATTTAAAATCTAATGGGTCACATACTTTGAGATTTAATCTTGATTTGATTTATTTAGAATTTAATATAAATTTTAGAGGTTAATTTGATATGCTAGTACATTGTATTAACCTAGTTTCTAGTTAGGTTAAGTTCAAAGTGTTTGAGCTAAACCAAACTTGTTGCCTTTGACCTAATTGGATTAGGTCTAAATTAATTGGTTTCCTATCTAACTTGCAAGTGTTTCAAGTATGGAAGGACTCTTCCATGCCATCAGGTTATCCATGCCAAAAATAAATGCCGCCCACCCTTTATTAGCATTAAGGAAGATGAAGAGTCCTTCTTTAAGTCTCTTAACATCTCTTCTTATTCCATCAATTTTCCTTAATTATCACATGCCAAATTAAATATGAAATTTATGGAGTGTAGAAGAGGAGGAGTCCTTCTATATGAAGTCTCTTCTACACCATTTATTTCATCGAAGAATTAATTCTCCACGTGAGGAAGTAGAGCGCCAAGAGTTAGCACCCCTTGGGACTCCTTGCCACCTCTTCATTACCTATTTAAATGGGACATTCCTTATGGGATAAGGACTGAAAAAAAATTAGAGGCTTAGGCATGTGATAATAGAAAAAAAAATATAGAAAAAAATTAGAGAAAAAGATAAGAAAATTGAGTGGAAAAAATAGAAAAAAGAAAGGTGAGGAAAAAGGCAAGTGTGGTGTACTTGTCCTAGGGTTTATTTTTTTCATATGTTGGAGTTCAAAATCAAATCTTAGATTGTAAGATTTCTAGAGAGAACTCTCTTGGCATGGTCCTAGTGGAGGAATTGAAGGCAAAAGTGTGTTGGTGCGATCGTTCTTCAAAAAGGAAGCCGACGGTATTCTTGTGAAAAAAAGGCTACGGCACTACATCGGTTGGGAAGGACCTTGATCATCTTTCATGTGGATCACCATTGGAGGACTTCTCCTTTGGAGTCTCATGGAGATCACCTTCTTACCATATTACTCATTTTAGAAAGAATGAGTTTCTAACTCTTTGCATGCTTGGTTTTAGTTTGTTCGACATCTACAAGATGATTCTAGGGTCTGAGTTTCGGTTCGATAGTTTTAATTGCTAAAACTTTTGATATATATGTTAAATTTTTTTAAAATTTATATTCTATTATGTAATTAAAACCCAACAATGGTAGAAGAGCCATCCTTATTAGATTTGATCAAACAAATGCCAAAGTTGTAGTATAGATTTGATCTGATTCATATTTTGCCAATATGCTGTATTGATTTATAGCATCGGTCTTAAAATCAAAAATTAATTTTAACTTTGTTTGAACCATAAATTTAAATTTTAGTTATTAAATTTATAATTTGTCATAATATGAAATTTAATGGTTCAGGGTTGTTTGATGCTTAAATCATTTTGATTAAGGATGTATTGTATTTACATGCCTAATTCGATTAGGGTTTTGTAAGTTGACTAAACTTGTTATATGTTATGTCAAAATTATTGGTACACCCTTTGTGATTATGGTAATCATTTTTTGGCATAATAATATGAATGATATTATAACTTGAAAATGCATGTGGTAAAGCATGAAATGTAATATATATGTTCCATATTATGTAGAAGTTAGGATGTGCTGAGACCAGTCTAAGACCCTTTGTAAAAAATTAAATTAAGTTGTAGTGTCAGAATTTACTTACAAATCAAATGTCGAATTCATTTGATCAATTGATGTCTAGATAACTATTAAAGATAGTTTTCTAATTAGGTCCATATGCTGGTCTGGCCAACTATGTTGGTGTCTAAGAAAAGCTACGGAGAGCCTCCCACCTACTTACCTAGTCAATTTAGTCTAATTAAGTTTTGAACTTAGATTGATTGTGATGTTGACACAACAAAGGCCTTCCTTCATGCTTAATTAATAGAGTATGTCAAGATCTTAGTGAGCTTGTGGTGCTATCCATAAGGCTTACTATAGAAATTGATATAATATTAACTAAGTGCATACTGATGCTTATGGCATATTTGAATAGTGTTGTCTTATTGTGCTATCCACAAGGACAGCATTGTTTGAGTATGACCATATGGGAATAAAAGATTGACTTAACTAGACACTATAGTTTGTTGTGCTATCCACAAGACTATGAGTGATCTAGAGGCAAGAAATATGTTGAGAATTGTTTGAAGTATAATTGATAAAGAGTTACCTACTCTTGAACTCATGAATGCTTATTGTGCTATCCACAAGGTATTTGTGAGGAATAAGAATCTCAACCTCACTTAGAAACATGATGATGTTTCTTATTTTCATACTTGAGGCCTATAAAATTTATTAAAATAATGAAATACATAATTAGACAAAAGTTTTAATCTAGTCATGCATGTCATCATAAGTTGTCTGCTTATGCAGTATTTTTGTTATTATAGATTAACTGTATAATAGCACCCTCACTATCACTTTGTTGAAAGAAGAGTGCCCTGCAAGCCATTCGCATGTATGATGCGATGGAATTTTTCTTTCTAAACTTTCAACTCATGTAATGATATTTTTTATTTGATAATAAAATGAGGTATTTGATTCATTATTTTAGCTGCATCTTACTATATTTAAGATTATGATGAACCCCAAAGATTAGGATAATGATTTTAGAGATATGAATGGATTATGCCTGTGAGACATAAAATCTTAAAATCCTAATCTTAAATATTTCTGATCATAAAAATATTAAGTCAGAGATCAATATTTCGGAAAGATTGGTACATCCTATGTATGCTTGATGGAGAGGGTGGCTGACTCACTAGCCACTTGGTGAAAATACTAATACAAGAATATGGATATCCATTTGAAAATGAGTCCACTGAATTGACTCACCAACACAGAATATCTTATAGAAGCCTTGCATGTTAAAAGATGATTCTCTAAGTGGGAGTTGTGCATATGATCCTTAGACCTGAGATCATCATGGAATCTTGTGCACATGAATCTATATTTTGGTTCATATCCAAGCATGACATTAAGGTATGTATGGGATGTTCTGAATATGATGGAGTATGTATGAAGATTGTCAGTCGGTCAACAAGAAATCGATTACTTCTAATAAGAGGAGATCGCATCCTGTGCATTCTCATCTCTAGATGACTCAAGAAAAGTCTTTTGGCCAAAAGTAGGATGGAGATTAGAAAGAGTTTCTAATGCTTCGTCATTGAAGTCATCAATGATTGATTGAGAATCAATATGAATATATATTTGAGCTTGAGATTATTCCATACTCATGAACATATTCAGGATGCAGGGATGATCGAAGGATTAAATTGTACGATAACTTACCACTGAAGGATATATTTGATATTTTTGCTAAATTTTATATCTTCTGGATAGTCATGATACATTGTTAGATATCAATCTTGACTTGTAGGTTTGATCAAATTAAAGAGTTTAATTCGATTGCCAATTAAAAAGGATTCTAATTGCTGAACTTGAATTAGCTTATTTTGGACCTTAATCGATTAGAAGGAATCTAATCAAATTAGGTCAACTTGTACTCGGACCTACTACTGGCTAGATGTAGAATCCAATGGGTCACACATATAAAGAAATTTATCAAGAACCCTTTTAATAAAGTTGATTGGAATTTTGGTTCCATCAGGGTTTTCAGTAAGCATGTTAGTACATGTGAAAACCCTAGCTCCTTAAATCAGATTCAGATTCTGTTTGAATCTTATTTTATGATCAAACCAAATTGAGCCATAGGCTAATTTAAATTTGGATCAGGGTGTGGTAGCTTTGGAAAGAGCCACATTGCCTTGTGGGGCATCCTACCTAAGAGTCCAAGCTTGGTTGGACTCTTGGTGCACAAAAAGAAGATGTGCGTGCACGTATTAGCGTGAGAAGCAGAAGAGTCCTTCTACTTTGGTTTTATGATGTGTGTGGTAGCCCACATCACCCTCCATCCTTTTTCATATATCTCAAAGATTGAGATGTTAATTTTTTGGATTTTTTATGATGTTGAAAGTTGGAAAGAAATCTGGAAGCTTGGCATGACTCACATTAGAAAGTCCTTCTGTTAATCAAATTTAATCCAAATAGAATGCCCCCTATCAGATAAAATTCCTTATTTGATCTACTTTTATATGGATAATTATCTAGAATTTTTTCAGATATATCTCATGGTCAAATGGATGCCAAAGGCGACCCCTTGCATTCGTGTGCGGTGATAAGAAAAGAGGGTTGATGGATGCAAATTTAAATCCTTCTGAAGGAGGCATCTCCCCTTTCCATATTTGGTATTTTGAAATTAAAATCTAATCCTCTTGCCATTTGGTAAGTTCTGGATTTTTTTGATTTTTGATGGGATGCGAAAACATCCCTCCTTGGACGTGCACGGGTAAGAATTCAGATCAACATATCAAGGCTGAAGAGTCTTGTCTGAAGATTCTTAAATCCTTGATATGCAGATTAGAAAGGACATTTGAAATGGAGCATGTCTTCATTTTTGGCATCCCCCTAACACCTATAAATAGGTGACGTGTCGGATGTTCCAGACATTCAATCTGCTTTCCATTTTTCTCTCGATTGCTCTCCTTTCTTTCTTACATCCCCTCTTAGTTTTAGGACCAGGCTTTGTCACTTAAGATAAAGCCTAATCAAGTCTAGGAAAAAATGGGGAAGATCTTAGAGAAAGAAATTTAGAAGTTCAGAGAAGGTTCTAAGAGGGTTGAGTTAGGTTCTTAAAAAAATCTAATCGATATAAGGCTAGTTGAGTTCTAAGGGCTAGAATTCTTGAAGCAAGGTAAAAGAGGAGCATCGTCCTTGGTCTGATTTCCATGTTGATTATTGGGTTTTAGTCACATAGTGAATATTGAATTTTAAAATTTTTAAAACAAGTATATCAATAGCTTTAACAATTAAAACCATCAAACCCAAACCCTAGAATCACCCTGCCGATGTCGATCAAAAACAAAACAAGCATGCAAAGAGATAGAATTTATACTTTTATCAAAAAAAAAGTATGGCATGATGGTGATCTCCATAAGACTCAAAAGTAGAAGCCCTTTAACGGTGATCCACATGGAAGTTCTCCAAGGTCTTTCCTAACCGGTGCATTGCCGCAGCCTTATCTTCTCAAGAACACTAGCGGATTCTAACTCGAAGTACGATCACACCAAAATCCAATCACCTTCAATTTTGCCACCAGAATCATGTTAAGAAGACACTCTTCAAAAATCTCATAATCTAAGATTTGATTTTGAGCTCCAACATATAAAAAATTCAAATCCCAGGATAAACTAGCAACACTTGCTAATTCTCTCACCACCCTTCTTACAACCTTTGCCTCTCAATTTTTCTTGCCTTTATCTTAGATTTTTTATAAATTTTTTTTTCTCTTTTACATGCCACTTGGCTTTGATTTTCATTCAAAATCTAGCTTTTGGTCTATATGGGATGCCCCATATAAATAGGTGAACAAGAGACGTGAGGAAGGACCAAGGGGTGCCAACTTTTGGCGCTCCACATTCTCATATGGTGAAATAAATCACCATAATTTATTTTGGCATAGAAGAGTCTTCACACAGAAGGATTCCTCCTCTTCTATGCCTCATAAATTGTTTATTTAAAAATAGCATGAAAACATTAAGGTTCTGGATGAGTGAATGAAGCGATAAGATAAGATAAGAGCCTTCATTAAGAAGGACTCTTCACCTTCCAATGCTAATTAAGAGGGGCCAGTAATATTATTTTGGCATGAGACCTGGTGGGCATAGAGGAGTTCTTCCATACTTGAAACTATTTTATGTTGGATAAGAACCCAATTAAATTGGATCTAATCCCATTAGGTCAAAGATAATCGGTCTAGTTTAGCTCAAACACTTTGAACTGAATCAATATAAAAACTTGGGTTAATACAATATGCTAGCATATCAAATTAACTCTTAGAATTTTTTTTAAATTCTAATTAAATAAGATCAAGATCAAATTTAAAAGTGTATAACCCATTGAATTTCAAATCTAGCCAGCAGTGGATCCAAACTCTTGACGTAACCCTAATGCGATCAGATTAAGTCAACTCAAGAGTCCCAATCAACTAAGATACTTTCTAATTAATTTTTGAATTAAACTCTTTTAATTTTGATGAATTCATAAGTCAAGATTGATATCTAGTAATATATCATGACTATCCAAAATATTCAAAATTTTGATGAAAATTTATCAAAATATCCTTCAATGGCAAGTTATCGTGTAATTCAATCCTTCAATTAAACAATATCCCAGATGAGCTATGGGCATGGAAGCATGTCAAACTCAATTGCTTATCTATATGTATCTCGATTAGAAGGTGATGATTTAGTTGATGATACATTAGAAATTTTTTTCTATTTATCACCTTGCTTTGGCCAAAGACTTTCAGAATTATCGATCTATGAAATCACATAGGATGTTCGCTCCCCTTATTAGGAGTGATTGATCTCTTATTGATCACTCATAACCTTTATACATAGTTCATCATATCCAGAACATCCTATACAAAGATCAGAGAACCAAGTTAGGGAGTGAACTAAAATATTGATTCATGTACATAAGGTACCATGGCAATCTCAGATCAAATAATCCCTTACACAACTCCCACTAGAGAATCATTAACTGACATGTAAAATAGACTCCATCAGATATTCTCTCACAGGTCTATTCTATGAATTTATTCTCTAATAAGTGTCCATATTCTTATATTAGTATCACCATACAAGTAGTTATGAAATCAGCCATCCTCATCTCAGCATACATTGGACATGTCAGTCTTATCGATATCATTGATTTCTGACACAATGAACCAATAACTGAGAATATTTTAGGTCATGGCTATCAAAAATTTAGGTCTCACTGGCATGATCTCATCACAGCCCTAAAATCATTATCCAAACCTATGAGGTTCATTATAATCTTAAAAATAATAAGATGCAGCATATAATGAATTAAAAATATCTACTTTATTAAATATTAATATCAATTACATGAATTTGGAAGATAAATTATAGAAAATATCTTATCTCATCCCATACGCGATTGGCTTGTAGGGCATTATTCTTTCATTGATCACTGTTGGTGCAGAAATCCGCCTGCGTCGGAGAAGCTGGAGTTGAGGAAGCCGCGATCGCCACC
Source organism: Elaeis guineensis (assembly GCF_000442705.2). Taxonomy (NCBI): domain Eukaryota; kingdom Viridiplantae; phylum Streptophyta; class Magnoliopsida; order Arecales; family Arecaceae; genus Elaeis; species Elaeis guineensis. The sequence goes on along the minus strand of NC_026008.2, from coordinate 3,957,557 downwards.
GGGACCTGCAAGGGAAGTCTAAACCGGAGGTGGGGTTGCTCCGGCAAGACCCTCCGACGCTCAAGTCAGTTCTCTGCCTCAACAAGAATGGAGTGCTCGAACGGAGAGTTTAGCAGAGTTTTGAGATAAGGCAAAAGGGCTTAAAGAATAACGTATCTGAGTCCCCCTTTTATAGGCGGGGGAGGCAACGGACTGATGGCGACGTTTGTAACCGCCTGGTAGTGGGCCGCCCATGGTCAGGGGAATTGATTGCGAAAGATAATGGAGCAGACACGTGGCCATCATCATGGCCCGCCACATAGGGCCTGTTGCAGGTAGTGGAGTGGCGTCCGTTACTGCTAGTTGTCAGCGAGTAGTGGGATTGTGCAGCACCCGCCGCAGGGAGCGGAGCAGCATCATAGCTGTTGACACAGCCTGTCAGAGGGTAGTGGGGTCGTGCAGCACCTGTCGCAGGGGGAAGTGGAGCCGCGTGGAATCCGCTACGGGAAGTGGAACAGGATCATGGCCGTTATTGTTATCTGCCAAGGGACACGGATCTGTTGATCATGGCTCGGCAGTAGTCGGAGTTCGGCCTGTGTAGGAGTCCGGGAGGAGTCCCCCTTTCGGATGAGGTCGTGGGTGGAGTCCGGCTCCAGCAGCTGATATTGAGGTCGGAGACTAAGGACGGAGCTTGGCTCCCATAGGGATCCGGTCGGAGCCACCCTGCTGTCGATGGCAGAGCCCGGCACCCGTAGGAGTCCGGGCGGAGCCATTCTGCTGTTGATGGAGGAGCCCGGCTCCCGTAGGAGTCCGGGCGGAGCCGTTCTGCTGTTGATGGAGGAGCCCGGCTCCCGTAGGAGTCCGGGCGGAGCCGTTCTGCTATTGAAGGAGGAGCCCGGCTCCCGTAGGAGTCCGGGCGGAGCCGTTCTGCTTTTGAAGGAGGAGCCCGGCTCCCGTAGGAGTCCGGGCGGAGCCGTTCTGCTGTTGATGGAGGAGCCCGGCTCCCGTAGGAGTCCGGGCGGAGCCATTCTACTGTTGAAGGAGGAGCCCGGCTCCCGTAGGAGTCCGGGCGGAGCCGTTCTGCTGTTGAAGGAGGAGCCCGGCTCCCATAGGAGTCCGGGCGGAGCCGTTCTGCTGTTGAAGGAGGAGCCCGGCTCCCGTAGGAGTCCGGGCGGAGCCGTTCTGCTGTTGATGGAGGAGTCCGACTCCCGTAGGAGTCCGGGCGGAGCCATTCTGCTATTGATGGAGGAGCCCGGCTCCCGTAGGAGTCCGGGCGGAGCCGTTCTGCTGTTGATGGAGGAGCCCGGCTCCCGTAGGAGTCCGGGCGGAGCCGTTCTGCTATTGATGGAGGAGCCCGGCTCCCGTAGGAGTCCGGGCGGAGCCATTCTGCTGTTGAAGGAGGAGCCCGGCTCCCGTAGGAGTCCGGGAGGAGCCGTTCTGCTGTTGATGGAGGAGTCCGGCTCCCGTAGGAGTCCGGGCGGAGCCGTTCTGCTGTTGATGGAGGAGCCCGGCTCCCGTAGGAGTCCGGGCAGAGCCATTCTGCTGTTGATGGAGGAGCCCGGCTCCCATAGGAGTCCGGGCGGAGCCGTTCTGCTGTTGATAGAGGAGCCCGGCTCCCGTAGGAGTCCGGGCGGAGCCGTTCTGCTGTTGATGGAGGAGCCCGGCTCCCGTAGGAGTCCGGGCGGAGCCATTCTGCTGTCGATTTCGGCTGCGGGTAATTTATACCCAACACCAGTCCCCCTACTTTCGAGTTTGAATTTCAAGCGAAGGAAGTATGCAGAGAGAGATGTGCGCAGTCGGAATCGTCCCTTCGAATCCTGCGCACTGCCGCCCCTATTTAATGCGTGCACGTCAGAGTCCATTTTTCGGTGAAGGTGACTTGAAAAGTCTTTTCGGAACCTCCGCTGAAACGCGATCCCAAGCGTCGCTTTGCGGGAATTTATGAGCGGTCAACCCTCGATGGCGGTGAAGGGGATAAGCGCGCCATGCGGCTCACCTTAGTTGGCCCAGGTATACCTGCCGCCATAACTGCGCCAGGATCCATCGGCTATTTAAACCCCTCGGCCCCTTCGTAGCTTCATTCTGGCGTTGTTCTTTCATCTGAGAGCCCTGCTTCTCTCGCCCCAGTCCCTGTTTCCTTCCCTTAAACCATGTTATCTACTCGGGAGGCTGTCTTCGAGGGAATTCTTTGGGTTTGGAGGAAGGAGAGAAGGAGAATGGCGGCCGGTGAGAATCTCCGTCGCTCTAGAGGGAGCCCAAGGAAGAATTCCTTCAACAACAGGGGTTTAATAACGGGGGCTGTCGGGGAAGCTATTCTGCCCGCGAATCTCGGGGCAGCAAGGCGGGGTGATACCGGTCAAGAGGGCAGAATAGACGTCACAAGCCATGACGGGATCCTTGACGCCGTCGGGGCCGAGAGACCAGAGGCGGTCGGCGTTGACGGTGGGGCAGTAGAACTTGTTGCGGGGGCGGTGGAAGTAACGCATGCCAACCTTGCCGGAGCGTCTCGGGTGGCGGCCGTCGTTGCCCCCTCCGCCTCCGGGGATCCACCCCACCCCTTTTCTGCCAAGGTTGGGACCTCGGGAACAGAATGAGGCGAGATGGGCGAGAGCTGTTACACGCACTGGAGAATGCGATTTGAGAAGGATAGAGACGGAGTTCGTAGCTCGGAGCGGTCTCCGGTTTGTCCTGCCCGAACCGTGCCCGCGATACTTGCGATGACGTGTATCTTCTTTTTTCCTGACCCACCGGGTCCTGTAATGTGTACTTCTGTTAAATGAAAAAGTGATTTCAGTACCTTGTTTTCATCTTGTGTTAAATAGTTGTCTGCCGGACTTCTTCGTTTTCCTTTCGTTCTCTTTGTCTGTGTCACGTTGTTCCAAGGTCGTCAGCGACTTTTTCAGTTCATGTGGGGTCATCATTTGTCGAGCTCCTTTTCGGTTTTTGTGCCATTCGGGGATACCCACTTGTCAGGTTCGCCCGGATTCTTCTCCGCTGAAGTCGGGGCTAAGTTCGGCTCCCTTGATAGTCCGAACGGAGAAGCCCTCCGGGAGTTGGAGTAGCTCGATTCTCGTAAGAGCCGGGGCAAAGTTTTTCTGCAATCAAAGTCATAAGTAAAGTCCGGCTTCCGTAGAAGTTCGGGCGGAGTTGTTCTGTAGCTGTTGTTGGCGGTGGAGCCCGGCTCCCGTAGGAGTCCGGGCGAAGCCTTTGTTGCTGTCGATGGTGGGGCCCGGCTCCCGTTGGAGTCCGGGCGGAGTTTTCTTGGCGTAGGGACTCGGCTCCCGTAGGAGTCCGGGCGAAGTCTTTTTTGCGGCGGAACCCGGCTCCCGTAGGAATCCGGGTGAAGTTTTCTTGGCGTAGGGACTCAGCTTCCATAGGAGTCCGGGCGAAGTCTTTTTTGCGACGGAACCCGGCTCCCGTAGGAATCCGGGTGAAGTTTTTTTTTTTTTTTTTTTTTTTTTGCGGCGGAACCCGGCTCCCGTAGGAGTCCGGGTGAAGTTTTCTTGGCGTAGGGACCCGGCTCCCGTAGGAGTCCGGGCGAAGTCTTTGCTCATGTCAGGACGAGGTTCTTCTCCTATTCCTGACAGGGCTGCGGGGGCACATATGGGCGTTGCAAGGCCTCTCCCCCCATCCGGTCTAAAAGAACCGGGCCTTCGACTTTGCTCAAGTTAGGGCGAGGTTCTCCTCCTGTCCCTAACAGGGCTGCGGGGGCACATATGGGCGTTGCAAGGCCTCTCCCCCCATCCGATCTAAAAGAACCGGGCCTTCGACTTTGCTCAAGTTAGGACGAGGTTCTCCTCCTGTCCCTAACAGGGCTGTGGGGGCACATATGGGCGTTGCAAGGCCTCTCCCCCCATCCGGTCTAAAAGAACCGGGCCTTCGACTTTGCTCAAGTTAGGGCGAGGTTCTCCTCCTGTCCCTAACAGGGCTGTGGGGGCACATATGGGCGTTGCAAGGCCTCTCCCCCCATCCGGTCTAAAAGAACCGGCGGGCCTTCGACTTTGCTCAAGTTAGGGCGAGGTTCTCCTCCTGTCCCTAACAGGGCTGTGGGGGCACATATGGGCGTTGTAAGGCCTCTCCCCCATCCGGTCTAAAAGAACCGGGCCTTCGACTTTGCTCAAGTTAGGGCGAGGTTCTCCTCCTGTCCCTAACAGGGCTATGGGGGCACATATGGGCGTTGCAAGGCCTCTCCCCCCATCCGGTCTAAAAGAACCGGGCCTTCGACTTTTGTAAGGTTGCCCTCTCGTTTTTGATACCGCCTGCTTGAATTGTCCTAAGACAAATGGGCACGCATTTTTTGATTAGGACGAAATCACTGGTAGTACATCCGCAAGTTTTCTGAGCTCCACGGTCGCGGGAGGTCAGCTCCCCCGAGTTCCCTGAGATAATAAGTTCCAGGTCGGACTACTTCCTTGACCTCATAAGGTCCCTCCCAGTTTGGGGCAAGCTTCCCCCGGTCTTGAGGTTGTGAGACAGCAGCTTGTCGGAGCACCAGATCCCCTGCTTTGAATGCCTTGTTCTTCACTCGGGCGTTGTAATATCGGGCAACTTTCTGTCTGTAGGCTGCCATTCAAACCTGAGCAATCTCCCGCCTTTCTTCCAGTAGGTCGAGGTTGGCTCTGAGACTTTGCGCGCTTTGGGGTTCGTCGAATGCCACGACTCGTGCCGACGGGAGTTTAAGCTCGATCGGGATGACGGCTTCCGTGCCAAAGGCTAGAGCAAAGGGAGTTTCTTTGTAGGCAACCTCTGGGTGGTCCGATAAGCCCATAGTACATGATAAAGTTCGTCCGCCCAAGTCCCTTTTGCTCTTTCGAGCCTGGTCTTAATCCCTTGCAAAAGGGTTCTGTTTGTTACCTTAGCTTCGCCGTTCGCCTGGGGATGGGCCACTGATATGAATTTGTGGGAGATGTTTAGGTCTTCACAGAATTCAGCAAATCTGGCTCCCGCGAATTGCCGTCCATTATCAGTAATGAGGGTTCTAGGCAAACCGAACCTGCACACGATCGATTTCCAGACAAAATCCTGAACTTTCGCTTCTGTGATTTTGGCTAGTGGCTCGGCCTCGACCCATTTGGTGAAGTAGTCGATCGCTACAAGGAGGAATTTCCTTTGACCAGACGCCATGGGAAAGGGGCCAAGAATATCCATTCCCCATTGCGCAAAAGGCCATGGGGCGCTCAAGGGAGTAAGCTCAGTAGCAGGTTGTCTCTGGATGTTGGCGTACCTCTGGCATCGATCACATTTTTTGACATATTCAATTGAATCATGGTGCATTGTTGGCCAGTAATACCCTTGGCGGAGCAGCTTGTGGGATAGAGACCTGGCACCTAAATGGCTTCCGCAAGCTCCCTCGTGCACTTCCCATAAAGCGCGGTCAGCTTCTGAGGGTCGGAGGCATCTCAAGAGAGGCAAGGAGTACGATCTTTTGTATAATTTGCCTTCATAAAGAATGTACCGGGAGGCTTGATTTCGGAGTTTTCAGGCTTCTTTCGCATCCCGGGGGAGAATCCCATCTCTAAGATAAGTTATTAGCGGGTCGACCCAGCTGGGCTCGTGGTCGATCTCCATTATGAGTCGCGGTTCTCCCGTACTTGGTTGTTTTAAAACTTCAAAGAGGACGCCCTTTGGCAATTCGGCCGGAACCGATGTTGCCAGTTTGGAGAGAAGATCGGCTCTGATGTTCTCCAATCTTGGAATTTGCCTGATGTCGAAACTGCCAAAGGCAGGGATGAACTCCTTCACCTTTTCGAGATATTTGGCCATACTGTCCTCCCGTGCTTCAAAGCTCCCGCTGACCTGCCCTACCATAAGTTGGGAATCGCTGTGCACCCGGAGTTGACCTATTCCAAGCTCCTTAGCGATCCTCAACCCTGCGATCAGAGCTTCATACTCTGCACCATTGTTCGTCGCAGGGAATTCGAAACGCAGAGCGTACTCCACAATGACTCCCTCCGGGCTGGTCAAGATCAGGCCTGCACCCACGCCTGCCATGTTGGACGATCCGTCCACATGGAGGGTCCAAAAGTTATCGGATGAACTGGCTTCTTCGTCGGGGGAGTTCGGTTGAGTCCTCAGGTCGTCGATTTTGTTTTGCTCAGGTTCGGCCTCCTCGGGGATGGTGCATTCTACTATGAAATCCGCCAACACTTGGGCTTTTATCGCCGGTCTAGGCTTGTAGTTGATGTCGAATTCTGTGAGCTCGATGGCCCATTTCGCCATTCTTCCGGAGATATCAGCTCGGTGTAAAACCGCCTTGATCGGTTGGTCGGTGAGTAACGTCACCGTGTGCCCCTGAAAGTAAGGTCGGAGTCTCCGAGCTGCAATCAACAAGGCGTAGGTCAGTTTTTCTAATTTAGTATACCTGGTCTCGGCGTCCCTCAACACGTGACTAATGTAGTAGACCGGTCGCTGGACTTTCATTTCCTCCTTAACAAGGATGGCTGCAAGGGCTGTAGGAGAGACTGCCAGGTACAAAAATAATTCCTCCTTGGGCTTGGGCTTTGCCAGCAGCGGGGGTGAGCCAAGATAGCTTTTCAACTCTTTGAATGCCTGTTGGCATTCAGGGGTCCAACAGAAGTTTTTCGGCTGCTTGAGGGTTTGAAAGAAGGGCAGACATCGCTCGGCCGACCTTGCGACAAAGCGATTGAGAGCCGCAACTCTTCCTGTGAGGCACTGAACCTCTTTGATCGATCTTGGGGCAATCATATTTTGGATGGCGTGGATTTTCTCCGGATTGGCCTCGATCCCGTGCCCTGATACCATGAAGCTCAGGAACTTCCCCGAGGTTACCCCAAAGGCGCATTTGGTTGGGTTCAGCTTCATTCTATACTTTCGAAGAGCGCCAAAGGTTTCTTCAAGGTCGGTGACATGATTCCCGGAAGACCTACTTTTCACGAGCATATCGTCCACATAAACTTCCATATTTCGGCCGATCTGCTCCTTGAAGATTTTGTTCACCAGTCGTTGATAGGTTGCACCCGCGTTCTTGAGGCCGAATGGCATAACCCTGTAGCAGTAAAGGCCGCGATTAGTGATAAAAGCAGTCTTTTCTTTGTCTTCCGATGCCATTCTAATCTGGTTATAGCCGGAGAATGCGTCCATGAAAGTGAGAAGCTCATGGCCCGAGGTAGCGTCCACCAGTTGGTCGATCCTAGGAAGGGGGTAGTTGTCCTTTGGGCAGGCTTTATTCAGCTTTTTGAAGTCGATACACATCCTCCACTTGCCGTTTGCTTTCTTGACCAAGACAACATTGGAGATCCACTCTGGATAATTGACCTCCTTGATGAATCCGGTCTTGAGAAGTTTATCCACTTCCTCGGCTATCGCCTTCTGCCTCTCTGGGGCATGACTCCGGATTTTTTCTTTTGTTGGCCGATGTTTAGGGTCGACCGTCAGATGATGTTCCATGACTTCTGTCTCAATCCCCGGCATATCCGCCGGGACCCATGCGAAAACGTCCGCATTCCTTCGGAGAAAATCCACGAGATGTGTCCGCACCTCCCCTCCAGGTTGGAGCCAATTAACACCACATGCTCCGCATTCCCATCATTCAAAGGAATTGGTATTAGGTCCTCGATCGGGCCGCCCCTCTCTTCAGTGAGGTCATCGCGCGCATCCAACCCATCGACTGGACAGAGGTCCGCTTGATCGCCTCTTTGCAGGGCAATATTGTAGCAGTGCCTGGCCAGCGCTTGGTCTCCCCGAACTTCTCCAATCCCCTTGTCTGTGGGGAACTTCAACTTCAAATGGTAGGTTGAAACAACGGCCCTAAGGGCATTGAGACCGGGTCGGCCGAGAATTGCATTGTAGGCAGACGACGCCTTTACCACCAGGAAATTCATCAGGCTCTGGACTGCTTTGGATGCTGACCAGCGGTCACAGTTAGAGCTATCATTCCTTCCGTCGGAACGGCGTCACCAGTAAACCCTATCAGGGGAGAGCACATCGGCCTTAGATGACCGCCAAGAGTGGCCATTCTCGAATAGGCGCTGTAGAATAAGATGTCGGCCGAACTTCCGTTGTCGACGAGAATGTGATGGACATCATAATCTGCTATGTTCAAGGAAACTACGACCGCATCGTTATGAGGGAATTGGACTCCCTGGGCGTCTTCTTTAGTGAAGGCTATGGGCTCTTCAACTTTTTGCCGCTTGAGGGGTGCAGCTGATGTGCTGGTTGCCTCAGGCTGGGATTCCCCCGAGATGACGTTGACGAAATCCGGCGAAGGCTGGTCATCCGGCCACCCTTTATCATCAACCATGGCCGGGGGTAGTTGTGCGGAAACCTCACGGGAGGGCATCGGATGAGAAAAGAGAGTTGGGTCCGGAAAAGACGGCCGGAAGCGGGTCCGTTAAGCGCTCCTTCAAGAACAAGGGTGCTGCGAAGACACAGGCCCTTCCTCTAGCGCCAATCCTGTTGGTGCAGAAATTCGCCTGCGCCGGAGAAGCTGGAGTTGAGGAAGCCGCGGTCGCCGCCGGGACCTGCAAGGGAAGTCTAAACCGGAGGTGGGGTTGCTCCACAAGACCCTCCGACGCTCAAGTCAGTTCTCTGCCTCAACAAGAATGGAGTGCTCGAACGGAGAGTTTAGCAGAGTTTTGAGATAAGGCAAAAGGGCTTAAAGAATAACGTATCTGAGTCCCCCTTTTATAGGCGGGGGAGGCAACGGACTGATGGCGACGTTTGTAACCGCCTGGTAGTGGGCCGCCCATGGTCAGGGGAATTGATTGCGAAAGATAATGGAGCAGACACGTGGCCATCATCATGGCCCGCCACATAGGGCCTGTTGCAGGTAGTGGAGTGGCGTCCGTTACTGCTAGTTGTCAGCGAGTAGTGGGATTGTGCAGCACCGCCGCAGGAAGCGGAGCAGCATCATAGCTGTTGACACAGCCTGTCAGAGGGTAGTGGGGTCGTGCAGCACCTGTCGCAGGGGGAGTGGAGCCGCGTGGAATCCGCTAGGGAAGTGGAACAGGATCATGGCCGTTATTGTTATCTGCCAAGGGACACGGATCTGTTGATCATGGCTCGAAGTAGTCGGAGTTCGGCCTGTGTAGGAGTCCGGGAGGAGTCCCCCTTTCGGATGAGGTCGTGGGTGGAGTCCGGCTCCAGCAGCTGATATTGAGTCGGAGACTAGGACGGAGCTTGGCTCCCATAGGGATCGGACGGAGCCACCCTGCTGTCGATGGCAGAGCCCGACTCCCGTAGGAGTCCGGGCGGAGCCGTTCTGCTGTTGATGGAGGAGCCCGCTCCCGTAGGAGTCCGGGCGGAGCCATTCTGCTGTTGATGGAGGAGCCCGGCTCCCGTAGGAGTCCGGCGGAGCCGTTCTGCTGTTGAAGGAGGAGCCCGGCTCCCGTAGGAGTCCGGGCGGAGCCGTTCTGCTGTTGAAGGAGGAGCCCGGCTCCCGTAGGAGTCCGGGCGGAGCCGTTCTGCTTTGATGGAGGAGCCCGGCTCCCGTAGGAGTCCGGCGGAGCCGTTCTGCTGTTGAAGGAGGAGCCCGGCTCCCGTAGGAGTCCGGGCGGAGCCGTTCTGCTGTTGAAGGAGGAGCCCGGCTCCCGTAGGAGTCCGGGCGGAGCCGTTCTGCTGTTGAGGAGGAGCCCGGCTCCCGTAGGAGTCCGGGCGGAGCCATTCTGCTGTTGATGGAGGAGCCCGGCTCCCGTAGGAGTCCGGGCGGAGCCGTTCTGCTGTTGATGGAGGAGCCCGGCTCCCGTAGGAGTCCGGGCGGAGCCATTCTGCTGTTGAAGGAGGAGCCCGGCTCCCGTAGGAGTCCGGGCGGAGCCGTTCTGCTGTTGATGGAGGAGCCCGCTCCCGTAGGAGTCCGGGGCGGAGCCGTTCTTGCTGTTGATGGAGGAGCCCGGCTCCCGTAGGAGTCCGGGCGGAGCCATTCTGCTGTTGATGGAGGAGCCCGGCTCTCGTAGGAGTCCGGGCGGAGCCGTTCTGCTGTTGATGGAGGAGCCCGGGCTCCTGTAGGAGTCCGGGCGGAGCCGTTCTGCTGTTGATTTCGGCTGCGGGTAATTTATACCCAACAATCACCTTTGGAGGGCAAATAGTTGGATGCCTCATGAAAATTGAGATTAGCACTACAGGTATTCTTCTTATCTAAGTTTAATTTAATCATACTTTGATTATTATAGTCAAGAGTTTTTGGGCATTAGGGTTTCAGTGCGTAAGGTATTTTGAATAAAAATTTTAAACACCCTAGCCCTTCTACTGCACCACCGAAACCCAACAGCAGTATCAGAGCCTACCTTGATTTATACAATCAAAGTTAGAATATTATCTTGATTGTGATCAAGCTTAGATTTTTAGTTTGATTCAAGTCAGGTCAATGGTTGAACCTAATTAAACATCCAAACCTTGATATATCTTAGAGATATGTTTAGATGCTTGGAGTTATAATATTAATCATATTAATATATCTTAGAGATATGTTTAGTTATATGATATTATGATTATGGTCATGAGATATGATTAGATACATTGATTTAATGATTATTATCATAATTATTATGATACAACTATAATAGTGCATTGTTATGATTGTTTTAAATTAGGATGTGCATGAGACTATTAAAGCCCTTCTAAAAATCATATTTAGTCATAGTATTTTGAACCAGTAATTGATCAATTTCTTGAAAATCGATTAATTAATTGGTGTCTAAGGAGTATTTTAAGTGTGGTGGTTCTTTAATTGGTTTTGTTCGCTGATCTGATCAATTTATTGGTGTCTAAGAAAAACAACAGAGGGACCCCACCAATCTTAATTCTTTTCTGGCTAATTGGATTAGTTCAAATTTTAAAAGAAAAGTTGCTCAGTATTTTGAACACTACATATGCCTTCTTTTATGCCTAGCCAATACCCTATCAAAAAATTATAGTAGGTTTGTTGTGATATCCACAAGGCTTGCTATAGAAATTGATGTAGGATTATCTTGGTGTATATTATTTGCTTTATGGTATATTTGGATATGTTGCTTTGTTATGATATCTACAAGGACAGCATTTCTCAAATATGGCTATATGAAAATGAAGGGTCTGACTTAATTAAAAATTACTATAATTTGTTGTGATATCCATAAGGCTGTGAGTATTTTTAGAGGTAAGGATTATGTTGACAATTGCATGAGATACAATTAGATATGTTTTCCTGTTGGGATGCACAGGGGTTTTATGCATGCATTTCAAAAATTTTTCAATGAAAGAATATTAGATTAAACTATTTAATCTATAAATATATGTATAAGATTTGATCTTAAAACTCCTACAAATAGATCTATGACATAAATTTATATGCATAAAAATTTGAATCTAAAATAACAAGCATGTGAACCAAAAACAACATTTAGTAATAGATCTAATATACCACTTCTAAGGTTTCAAACCCAATACCTGAGCATGGATAGTCGAACTGAAGAGAAAATTTAGTGCAGAGGCAAAATGGTAATTTTAAAACTTTTTAAAAATTACTATTTTACAGCAGAATTATTAATTAATCTCATTAATTAATACTAATTAACCCTACACTAGGATCTAAATATGATACAACAGCATGCATTTAAATTTGAAATTCAAATTTGAATCAGTAAACGTTTTACAGTACTGTGTTCAGAACACATCACCTTTTGCGGGTAGTCGATCACCACAATCTGATCACCGTCGGGGGGCTCTGATCATCATGTCACAGCCACACAAATATTTGGCCTCTACGGATTATCCACACGAAGCTCCCGTCTGATCAGCTCCTCACGAATGCTAGTTCGTGATTTCACCCTTTTGATGGTAGATGTTGATCGAACTCCTTCGATCGATGTGTGCTGACTTCTCGGATGCTCTGGATCATTTGCACAGTTGCTTGAGAGGCTGATGGATCTCTCCCTAAAATTTGGTGGACTCACGACACTCGTGGCACAACAATCTCACTTCCCGAACCCTAGGTAGAAACCCTAGGTACACACCAAAAACCCTGCGCCCAATTTTCTCTCTTTTCTTTCTTTTTCTCTCAGAAGGTTTTGGACCTTCACCTTGCGCAGAAGCCTTCCTCACGCCCCAAAGTTTCTCTCCTAAAATTTTTTTTATGCACGTCCCACCTTTCTCCTCTTTTTAAAACAACGTCGAACGTGTCTTATCCGCGTGAGAGGATAAAGACAAGAGGTTACACATTTGAATTCAAATCAAATTTGAATTCAAACGAAAACCAACTTATCCCTATCCTTTTGGGCGTGAGAAGAGAAGGGGCATGGCTCTTTGTGCGTGGAAAATGTTTCATGAGAAACCTTTTCTCGTGTAAGTAATGTGGCGCACAAAATGGATAAGGATGAAAGAGCTAGTGATAAGTTATCCATTCAAATTCAAACATGCTTTGAATTTGAATGGCTAACTAATTATTTTATCCATCCATATGATGCACAAATGAGGGCGTGGGGAAGGGTTTTGCGTGAGAAAAATTTCATGAGAAGTTTCTTCTTGTGAATTCAAATGGGTGCAAGGAAGTTGGGTGTCGCAGGGAATTTAAAACAAGGTGGTTTGATTCAAATTGAGCCAACCTAGTTTAAAATAGGTTAAGCACAATTAGACCAGATTAAACCCAACATAATTAGGCTTAATTAGGCTCAATAAAATCTTAATCAAATCAGAAATTAACTAAACCTAACCCCTGATCAAATCAGGGACTAAACCACCTTAGCGATTAGGTTAACATCTAACCTAATCGGGTCAATCCAAACTGAATCCAATTCAATTGGACTTGATCCAAAAATAATTACTCAATCAAATTGAGTTAATTAGTGATTAAATTACTAATTAAACCTCTCATAAATATTGAGTCCAAATCCGATGGGCAATCAGGCATCAAAGACCATCGATATGAAACCCTGATCAAAGAGTTCAAATTTCAAATTCAAAATTTGAAATTTAAAATTTTGACCCCGATACCCAAAATGTGTGGAACTCATGATTAGAGAATCCTAATTCTCAATCATAAAGTCTTAGATAGATAAGACTCATAATCAGCCATCAGATCAGAAAGGATCTCTAATGTGTGTGACCCCGCAGGTTCGAACCTAAACCGGTAGCACAGGAACCAATTCCTGTACTAATTGAAGTGACCATCTAGCAATGGTACCCGATGACCGGATAGGTCGAATAATCGCAATCGCAACATTCAGAACCTACGTGAATATGGTTACCGTATAATTCATCCCTTTTGACCCCTGTGTTTAGGACGACTCAGGGTTAAACTGTCAACCTGATGATATCATCCGAATCGTGCTCAACTCAATTAGTCCTGTGACTCCTCACTAGGACTACCCTGGCCAAGGTTTTGCTAAATTAAAACACGACTGTACACAGCTCTTAAACTGGAGTGGTCAATCCTATCTTGACACACGCACCGACAAGTCAAGTACTTGACTACACCCAGCAACCTTCCGTTACTGAATTAGAAATTCAGGTAGTCCAGTGTCTAAGTGCAGTGAGTTGCTTGCAAGTCACCGTGGCGGTCTCAGATCGGAGGGACATTTATACCCATATCCCATCGGAGCAAATCTTGACAGCAGAAATAGCTCCGGAGTTGGTCACGTTCAGTGCAGATGTACCATTACATCTCACCTGTATGCCATACCAGTGTCTCCACACTCTTTGGTTATGAGGACAACCAACCCGTATGGCACACAACGACCTATGCTCGATAAACGTTGTCGTCCTTGGTAACAACGTATCATTTGATCGCGAACATGTTTAAGGACTAAGCGACAAATCCTCCTTTGTCGAGTCTAAATAGTCCTAAGGACTTCACCACAACACAGGAGTTCATTAGAAGATGAAACATTTGTGATGAAAAAAAAATACCAAAATAACTTTTATTTATTTATAATTCATGTACTAATACAAAAAGGAGCACAACCGTCAACAGGCTGACGATTGGCTTTGGGATACTATTCCCAACAATCTCCCACTTGGCCTAAAGCCTATCAGTGTCAGTATCTAATACCCATCTTCGACTTGTAGTCGTTGAACTCCTTCACCGCAATGGCTTTAGTGAATGGGTCGGCCAGGTTCTCCTTCCCGTCGATCTTCTGAAGGTCGACGTCACCTCGATCCACGATCTCCTGGATGAGATGGTAGCGGTGCAGAATATGCTTCGTCCGCTGGTGTGCCTTTGGTTCCTTCGCCTGAGCAATGGCTCCAGAGCTGTCACAGTAGAGCAGAACTGGACCAACAAGGGAGGGTGCTACTCCGAGCTCGGTGATGAATTTTTTCAGCCACACCGCTTCTTTGGTAGCATCTGATGCAGCAATATACTCTGCCTCGCATACTGAATCAGCCATAGTGTGCTGCTTGGAACTCTTCCAACAGACAGCCCCACCATTAAGGGTAAAAATAAATCCTGACACACTCTTGCTATCATCGCGATCAGACTGGAAACTAGAGTCTGTAAACCCTATAAGTCTCAAGTCTGATTCACCATATATAAGCCACTGGTCCTTAGTATTTTTTAAATACTTCAGGATGGTTTTAATAACCTTCCAGTGATTCTCTCCTGGATCAGATTGGTATCTACTCACTACCCCTAGTGAGTATGCCACATCTGGTCGTGTACATGTCATGGCGTACATGATAGATCCCACTGCCGAAGCATATGGAATCCTACCCATACGCTCTCTCTTTTGAGGTGTTGTCGGACAATCCCTCTTCGAGAGAGAAATTCCATGACCTATCGGTAGATAGCCTTTCTTGGAATTTTCCATGCTGAACCTTTTCAGCATAGTATCAATGTACGTGGACTGGGATAAGCCAAGCAACTTTTTGGATCTATCTCTATAGATCCTCATCCCTAGGATGTAGGAAGCTTCTCCCAGATCCTTCATGGAGAACTATGACGATAGCCAAATCTTTATTCCCTGTAATGCAGGGACATCATTCTCGATTAAGAGAATGTCATCCACATACAATACAAGAAATACTACTACTGGACCATTAGCCCACTTATAAATGCAGGGCTCTTCTCCATTTTTAACGAAGCCATACATTTTGATCGTCCTATCAAAATGTATGTTCCAACTCCGAGATGTCTGCTTAAGTCCATAAATGCACCTCTGTAGCTTGCACACCTTAGACTCATCTGTGGATGTGAACCCTTCAGGTTGTATCATATACACCTCTTCGTCCAGGTCTCCGTTTAGAAAGCTGTCCTCACATCCATCTGCCAGATTTCATAGTCCAGATGGGCAGCTATCACAAGCATAATCCGAATGGATTTGAGCATTGTCACAGGAGAAAACATCTCGTCATAGTCTATACCATAACGTTGACGATATCCCTTGGCAACCAGATGGGCTTTATAGGTCTCCACCTTTCCGTCTGCACCCCTCTTCCTTTGGAAGACCCACTTACACCCTATGGGTTTTACTCCTTCGGGTGGGTCAACCAATGTCCACACATCGTTGACCTTCATGGACTCCATTTCGGATTTCATGGCCTCTAGCCATTTCTCAGAGTCAGGTTTCTACATTGCATCCATGTAGGTGATCGGATCCTCATCGTTTTCATCAAGTTCGACAGGATCACCATCCCAGACCAAGAAACCATAGTATCTGTCCGGTTGATGTGGTACTCTACCAGACCGCCTTAAGGGAGCATAATCAATGGGCTCCGGATCTGATCTAATCAAATCCGGTTCAGGTTCAGTAACATGTGTCGGTTTTTTCACCTGTCGAACTTCGTCAAGTTCGACTTTAGAGGCAACAGTTCCTTCACTAAGGAACTCCTTTTCTAAAAAGATTGCCTTAAGGCTGACAAACACCTTTGCTCATCAGCAAGGTAGAAATAATACCCTTTGGTCTCTTTTGGGTACCCTATAAAATTATACTTGTCAGACCTAGGTCCAAGCTTGTCTGTAATTAAACATTTAACATAAGCCGGACACCCCAAACCCTAAGGTGCGAGAGTACTGGCTTACGTCCTATCCATATCTCATATGGCGTTTTGGCTACAGACTTACTCGGAACTCTATTTAGAAGGTAACAAGCCGATTCGAGCGCATATCCCCAGAGGGAGATCGGCAGACCAGCAAACCCCATCATGGATCGAACCATGTCTAACAGGGTCCGATTCCTCCTTTCAGACAACACCATTATGCTGTGGTGTTCCAGGAAGAGTCCACTGAGAG
>NC_026008.2:3913904-3941319 GCF_000442705.2 Elaeis guineensis | reverse complement strand
GAAACAAATATTGGAGAAATTAAACAAAACTTTGAGAAATTTGGTATCGAAATTTGGTATCAGACAGAAATTAAACAAAAAGCCATCCATCAAAAGCAAAATCATAAGTACAATGCAAATAAGTATTTTTTTTATATGCTCTGATATATTTCAAAATTCAAACTTGCTCTGATACATCTTTTGAAATTTTATTTATCTTGATACAACTTAAGAAATTTGATTTACTATGATACACCCTAAAATTTCTTTTAACTTGCTCTGATACATGATAAAATTTGCTCTGATACAGTGTGACATTTTCTCTGACATTTGATCTGATACAGTGTGAAATTTTCTCTGATATATTATAACATTTACTCTGATACATTATAAAATCTTTTCTGATATCATTGTAAAAATTATTTTTCTTGCTCTGATATATCTTAAACTCAAAATGATCTAATACCCTTTTCAAATCTTTAAGAAAATGGACAAACTATTTTTGCATTTATATTACATGCCAAAAGAATCATACTCTTTTCAAGCATAAACACCTATAATGGATTCTTTTGAAATTAATGCATTAACATAAATATTTTTGTTCAAATATTTTGTCATCATCAAAAAGGGGGAGATTATTGCTCCTAGATTGATTTTGATGATTACAAAGCAGATTGAAGGGATACAAAAAATTTTAAAATGAAAAAGTCCTTATGCTCTTCAAAGGCAAAATCGTAATTTCACTAAAATCCTAATTTGATAGTATCATTTGATAGAACAAATGATTTGTAAACTATTGGTAAAAATTTTATTATATTTGGACTTATATTTTTGAAGTTATGAAGGTTTGAAGTGCATGAGTCGACTCATGAGTCCACTCATGGCACTGTGAGCTGATTGGCACGCAAAAAATTCCCATGGCACGCTGATTTTTTGGCTTGGCACGACCTGTGAGTCGACTCATGAGTCGACCCACAAGGCATGAGTTGACTCATAAGTCGACCTCTGCTGATTTGAGCCAAAAAATCCAGAAATCAGACCTTCTGGTCTGTGCAACAGAAGTCGACTCATGAGTCGACTCCTGATGCATGAGTCGACTCATGAGTCAACCCCTGCGATGGGAAATATCAGCAACGGCTATTTTTTTGCCCGTTTTAATTGCCATTTATGCTTCTTAAAATTGCTCTAACGGCTCTTTATCTACCTAAATTGTTTTCTCTTGCTTCTAATGCTATAAAATGCTTAAAATGGTGAAAGAAATTGCAGATTAAATAGCGGATCAAACGTGAAATCAAAAATGAGAAGAACAGAAGAGAGGATCCGAAATTTGCAAGAAAAAGCCTGAGATCAACGAAAAATCCAAAAAGAAAAAGGGAGAGGATCCACAATATACCAGAGAGAGTGTGAAAGAGAAAAGCAAGAGCTTTCAAGGAGAGAATTCTTCACGCCTATTGTTTCAACCTTGATCTAGAGATTGTTCAAAGCTTTCAAGAGATCTTCAATCAACAATCAACCTCTTCTCAAGCATTCAAGCGTTCATCCACTTTGAGAAAATCCGAAAAAGGGGTTCTTCATTTGAGTAAAGCTTTTATTGTTATATTCGCTCATTTAAGGAGCTGTTATTGTATTAATCTGTGCTCAAAATTTTTTAACTCTTTGTGAGTTTTTGTTCTTATTTTTGGAGGATTTCCAAAACAAGGAAAAGTTGATCCGAACCTGAAATCGGAGTGTTTTGGGTTTACTTGTACCCGAAAAATAAGTGATCTAGCTTGGGATAGCTAGTGTCGGAGTTTCTGACGTTTTGTATTCGGGTTGAATACAAAGGATAGTGGATTGAAATTCCCAAGTAGGATCTTGGGGAGTGGATGTAGGTGCAAGGTTAGCACCGAACCACTATAAATCCTTGTGTTTGTGGTGTGCTTTATCGCTTCACTTTATTTCTTTATTATATTCTTGTATTCCTGCTTTAGGTAATTAATATTGAATTAAAGTCTTTGTTTTGTTCTTCATAAGTAATCTGTTGGGCTTAAAATTTTTTAGAAACCCAATTCACCCCCCCTCTTGGGTTGCATAGCTGGGCAACAAATAATATTTCGAGCAAGTCAGTTAGTAAAACATCATATGAGATAGGATCAGGATGTAGGCCAAACCTCACTTACCTTAAGGTCTGGGGGTGTTCGGCTTATGTCAAACGATTACAAATTGACAAGCTCGGATCTAGATCCGATAAGTGTAATTTTGTAGGGTACCCCAAAAGAATGAAGGGATATTACTTTTATCTCACTGCTGAACAAAAAGTATTTGTCAGCAGTAAAGCACACTTTTTGAAAAAAAAATTCCTTAGTGAAGAAATAAGTGTCTCTAAAGTCGAGCTTGACGAAGTTCGACCGATAGAAGAACCGACACCAGTGACTGAATCTGCATCGAATTTGATAAGATCAAACCCAAAGCCCAATATACAAACATCCTTAAGGTGATTTGATAGAGTACCGCATCAACTGGACAAATATCTAGATTTCTTGGTCTGGGATGGAGATCCTATTGAGCTTGATGAGAATAACGAGGATCCAGTCAACTATATGGATGCAATGAAGAGGTCTGACTTTGAGTAATGGCTTGAAGTCATGAAATTCAAAATGGAGTCCATAAAAATTAATAATATGTAGACATGGGTTGATCCACCTAAAGGGGTAATACCCATAGGGTATAAATGGGTCTTCAAAAGGAAAAGGGGCGCAGATGGGAAGGTTGAGACCTATAAAGCCCACTAGTTGCCAAGGGGTATCATCTTGACTATGATGAGATTTCTCTCCTATAGTAATACTCAAGTCCATTCGGATCATGCTTGCGATAGCGGCATACCTGGACTATGAAATCTGGCAAATAGATGTGAAGACAGCTTTTCTAAATAGAGAGTTGAATTAAGAGGCATATATGATGCAACCTGAAGGTTTTACATCCACAGATGAGTCCAAGGTGTGCAAGCTTCAAAGATCTATTTATGGATTGAAGCAAGCATCTCGAAGTTGGAACATACATTTTGATAAGGTGATTAGAACGTATGGCTTCGTTAAGAATGGAGAGGAACCCTGTATATATAAGTGGGCTAATGGTTCAGTAATTGTATTTCTTATTTTGTATGTGGATGATATTCTCTTAATCAGAAATGATGTCCTTGCATTACAAGGAATAAAAATATGACTGTCATCATAATTCTTCATGAAGGATCTGAAAGAAGCAGCCTACATCCTAAGGATGAAGATCTATAGGGATAGATCTAAGAGGTTGCTCGGACTCTCCCAATCAATGTACATAGATACCATGCTAAAATGGTTCAGCATGGAGAATTTTAAGAAAGGCTATCTTCCGATAGGCCATGAAAATTCTTTCTCGAAGAAGAATTATCCAACAACTCCTCAAGAGAGAAAGAGCGTATGAGTAGAATTCTATATGCCTCGACAGTAGGTTCTATAATATATGCTATAATATGTACAAGATCGGATGTGGCATACTCACTAGGAGTAGTGAGCAGATACCAATCAGATCCGGGTGAGAACTATTGGAAGGTTGCAAAAACTATCCTTAAGTATTTGAGAAATACTAAGGACTAGTGGCTCGTTTATGGAGAATCTGACTTGAAACTCTTGGGATACATTGATTTCAGTTTTTAATCAGATCATGATGATAGTAAAAGCGTGTCAAGATACATCTTTATCCTAAATGATGGAGCTGTCCACTGAAAAAGTTTCAAGCAGCATATCATAGCCAATTCAGTTTGCGAGGCAGAATATATCGTGGCATCCAATGCTGCAAAAAAGTTATGTGGTTGAGGAAGTTCGTCACCGAGCTTGGAGTGGCACCCTCCATTGATGGCCCAATTCTACTTTATTACGATAGTACTGGAGCCATAGCTCAGGCAAAGGAGCCGAAGGCACATCAGCAGACAAAATATATTCTGCATCGCTACCATCTTATCTTAGAGATCGTGGATCAAGGTGACGTCGACCTTCAAAAGATCGATGGAAAGGAGAACTTGACTGAACCATTAACTAAAACCCTTGCGGTAAAAGAGTTTGAAGATCACAAAATGAAGATGGGTATATGATACTGTACCGATTGGCTTTTGTATAAGTGAGAGTTATTGGAAAATATATCCCAAAATCAATCGTCAGCCTATCGACGGCTGTGCTATTTGATGTAATTATATATAAATTAATTAATAAAATATTTATTTGATAATTTTTATCATAAGCTTGTACATCTTCTATATCGAACTTCTATGTTATGATGAAAATCTTTAGGACTATTTTAAATCGATAAAAGAGAATTTATTATTTATTCCTTGAATGAGTTCGCGACCAAATGATATGCTATTACTAGGACGATGAATATATCAAGTGTAGGTCATTGTATGCCATTTAAGTTGGTTGTCCTCTTAACCAAGGAGCATGGAGATGCTGGTATGGCATGCTGGTGAAATATAAAAGTATATTTCACTAAACGTGACCAACTTCAGAGTACTCTACTGTCAAGAGTCACTCCAAAGAGATATAGGTATAAGTATTCCTTCGATCTTAGATCATCATGATGACTTACAAGCAACTCATTGTGCTTTGGTGCCAGACTCCTGAATTTTTAATTTAGGATCGAAAGGTTTCTGGGCACTATCAAGTATTCGTGAAGTCGATGCATGAATCAAGATGGAATTGACCACTCCAAAGGATTGGAGAGAATGCTTTGTGTTTCAATTTAGTAAGACCTTGGCCAAGACAATCCTTGTGAGAAGTCATAGAATTTATCAGGTTGAGACACATAATGAATGTACTGTTAAGAGTTGATAGTTTAAACAATAAGTCATCCTATCATCAAGGGTCAAAGAGATGAATTATATGGTAACTATATCCAAATAGGTTCTTGAGTGTTGCTTTGCATACATTCGGCCTATCCGAATATCGGGTACCATTGCTAGATGGTTACTCTGATTAGTACAAAAATTAGTTTCTGTGCTACCCACTTAGGTTCGAACCTATGAGGTCACACATATTAGAAGTTCTTCTCTAATCACATGGCTAATTTGAAGAGTCCCAGAGGACGGAGACTTTGGTGAAGAGTTCCACTGGACTGGGACTCTACTGAAGAGTCCCACTAGATGGGGACTCTTGAGAAGAGTCCCACTAGACTTGAACTCTATCATTAATAGAGGTTTAATTAGTGATTAGATTACTAATTAGCTCAATTTGATTGATCATTAAAGTTTGGATTAAGTTTGATTGAATTGGATTCAATCAGATCAAGTCTGATTAGGTTATGAGATGACCTAATCGGTAAGAAAAAAATGATCCTGATTTGATTGGGTCTATGGCTTCATTAATTTATTAATTTGATTATATTTAATTGAGATTATAGGAGCCTAATTAGATTAGATTCATCATGTTTTATTTGGGTCTAAGTGGATTGGGTTTGAAAGAAATTCAATTGGTTAAACCCTAGAGTCCCAAATGAATGGGACTCTCTCCCTTGCGCCATCCAAATTATCTCATGCCTTTTCTCACCATACAAAATTAGTTTGTGCATGAGAAAACTAAAAGATAACCCTTCTTTTATCACCTATTAAGGATAGGAATTAGTTGGTTTTGATTTGAATTCAAAATAATTTGAATTTCAACCTAAAATCTTATCCATATCCTTCCACATGTTGGCTATTTTTGAAGGCGCCAATTGTGTGCAAGAAAAGGAAATCCTTTTGATGGTTTTCTATGCCTAATTTTCTTTGGTAAGTCTTTTCTTAAATCAAATATAGGTGAGAAAAAGTTAGAGTCAAATTAAAATTCAAAATGATTTGAATTGCAACAAACTCCAGCTCTTATCCTATGTTACTTGGTTTGTGTGACAACCATAAAAAGGCCATAATTTTGTGTGCCAACAAGAGAGAGCTTTTCACTGTGAGATATTAGAGAAAAAGAGGGGCAAAAATTCTTCTTTGGGGTATGAGGTTTGGGTGGTTTTCTTTCATCCATGGAGTTAACAAAAGAGGAGACCGTTCTCCTCTTGGGTGAGAGACCTAAAACTATTCTAGATTTTTGGATGAGAAAAAAATCAAAGAAAAGAGAGTCTTCATCAAAATTTTCTCCATCATCCAGCATCTTTCTCTGATCCATCTTCAACATTAGAAAGGTTTGAGATGATCAAAGAAGAAGATCAAGTCAAATTTGCCATCAGAAGCCAACTGCACGAGCTAGCACTCCCACGGAGGGCTGATCGATCCGAGGGGCTTCGTGTGGACCATCCACAGAGGTCAGACGCTTGTGCGGCTACGAGCGACCAGAAAAAACTTCCAGATCTACATTCTTGATAATGAAGTTCGTGTTGGGAATAGTGTCCCAAAGCCAATCGTCAGCCTGTTGACGGTTGTGCTCCTTTTTGTATTAGTACATGAATTATAAATAAATAAAAGTTATTTTGGTATTTTTTTTTTCATCACAAATATTTCATCTTCTAATGAACTCCTGTGTTGTGGTGAAGTCCTTAGGACTATTTAGACTCGACAAAGGAGGATTTGTCGCTTAGTCCTTAAACATGTTCGTGACCAAATGATACGTTGTTACCAAGGAGGACAACGTTTATCGAGCATAGGTCATTATGTGCCATATGGGTTGGTTGTCCTCATAACCAAAGAGTGTGGAGACACTGGTATGGCATACAGGTGAGATGTAATGGTACATCTGCACTGAACGTGACCAACTCCAGAGCTATTTCTGCTGTCAAGATTTGCTCCGATGGGATATGGGTATAAATGTCCCTCCGACCTGAGACCGCCACGGTGACTTGCAAGCAACTCACTGCACTTAGGCACTGGACTACCTGAATTTTTAATTCAGTAACGGAAGGTTGTTGGGTGTAGTCAAGTACTTGACTTATCGGTGCGTGTGTCAAGATGGGATTGACCACTCCAGTTTAGGAGCTGTGTACAGTCGTGTTTCAATTTAGCAAAATCTTAGCCAGGGTAGTCCTAGTGAGGAGTCACAGGACTAATTGAGTTGAGCACGATTCGGATGATATCATCAGGGTTGACAGTTTAACCCTGAGTCATCCTAAATACAGGGGTCAAAAGGGATGAATTATACGGTAACCATATTCACGTAGGTTCTGAATGTTGCGATTGCGATTATTCGACCTATCCGGTCATCGGGTACCATTGCTAGATGGTCACTTCGATTAGTACAGGAATTGGTTCCTGTACTACCGGTTTAGGTTCGAACCTGCGGGGTCACACACATTAGAGGTTCCTTTCTGATCTGATGGCTGATTATGAGTCTTATCTATCTGGGACTTTATGATTGAGAATTAAGATTCTCTAATCATGAGTTCCACACATTTTGGGTACCAGGGTCAAAATTTTGAATTTCAAATTTTGAATTTGAAATTTGAACTCTTTGATCAGGGTTTCATATCGATGGTCTCAGATGCCTGATTGCCCATCGGATTTGGACTCAATATTTATGAGAAGTTTAATTAGTGATTTAATTACTAATTAACTCAATTTGATTGAGTAATTATTTTTGGATCAAGTCCAATTGAATTGGATTCAGTTTGGATTGACCCGATTAGGTTAAATGTTGACCTAATCGCTAAGGTGGTTTAGTCCCTGATTTGATCAGAGGTTAGATTTAGTTAATTTCTGATTTGATTAAGATTTTATTGAGCCTAATTAAGCCTAATTATGTTGGGTTTAATCTGGTCTAATTGTGCTTAACCTATTTTAAACTAGGTTGGCTCAATTTGAATCAAACCACCTTGTTTTAAATTCTCTGCGACACCCAACTTCCTTGCACCCATTTGAATTCACGAGAAGAAACTTCTCGTGAAATTTTTCTCATGCAAAACCTTCCCCACACCCTCATTTGTGTGCCATATGGATGGATAAAATAATTAGTTAGCCATTCAAATTCAAAGCATGTTTGAATTTGAATGGATAACTTATCACTAGCCCTTTCATCCTTATCCATTTTGTGCGCCACATTACTTACACGAGAAAAGGTTTCTCATGAAACATTTTCCACGCACAAAGAACCACGCCCCTTCTCTTCTCACATCCAAAAGGATAGGGATAAGTTGGTTTTCGTTTGAATTCAAATTTGATTTGAATTCAAATGTGTAACCTCTTGTCTTTATCCTCTCACGCGGATAAGACACGTTCGACGTTGTTTTAAAATGAGGAGAAAGGTGGGACGTGCATAAAAAAAATTTTAGGAGAGAAACTTTGGGGCGTGAGGAAGGCTTCTGCGCAAGGTGAAGGTCCAAAACCTTCCGAGAGAAAAAGAAAGAAAAGAGAGAAAATTAGGCGCAGGGTTTTTGGTGTGTACCCTAGGGTTTCTACCTAGGGTTCGGAAAGTGAGATTGGTGTGCCACGAGTGTCGTGAGTCCACCAAATTTTAGGGAGAGATCCATCAGCCTCTCAAGCAACTATGCAGATGATCCGGAGCATCCGAGAAGTCAGTACACATCGATCGAAGGAGTTCGATTAACATCTGCCATCAAAAGGGTGAAATCACGAACTAGCATTCGTGAGGAGCTGATCAGATGGGAGCTTCGTGTGGATGATCCACAGAGGCCAGACATTTGTGTGGCTACGATGTGATGATCAGAGCCCCCCCATGGTGATCACATTACGGTGATCGACTACCCGCAAAAGGTGATGTGTTCTGAACACAGTACTGTAAAACGTTTACTGATTCAAATTTGAATTTCAAATTTAAATGCATGCTGTTGTATTATATTTAGATTCTAGTGTAGGGTTAATTAGTATTAATTAATGAAATTAATTAATAATTCTACTATAAAATAGTAATTTTTAAAAAGTTTTAAAATTACCATTTTGCCCCTGCACTAAATTTTCGCTTCAAATGGTATCAGAGCAAGATTCTAGAATATGATATACATATGCATGCGTAGATTAAGGTGTAATCTATAAGTTTAAATTTGAAATTTAATATTCAAAATTCGAAATTCAAAAAGATTTGAAATTTGAAATTTGAAATTTGTTAGAAGTTTCAAATTTGAAATTCAAAATTTAAAATTTAGTTGAAATCTCAAATTTGAAATTTGAAATTTGAAATTCGAAATTTGAAATTTGAAATTCAAAATTCAAAATTTGAAATTTGAAATTTGGTTGAAATCTCAAATTTAAAATTTGAAATTTGAAATTCAAAATTTGAAATTTGAAATTCAAAATTCAAAATTTAAAATTCAAAGATTGGAAATTCAAAATTTGAAATTTGGTTGAAATCTTAAATTTGAAATTTAAAATTTGAAATTTAAAATTCAAAATTTAAATTTTGAAATTGGTATATTTAGATATACTTGATCCAAGTAGCAAGTAATCTAATTGGGTTGGTTGCCATGGCCGTCCGGTCATAGGAGAAAAGTAGGGTTTAAAGGCCCTCTCTTTCCATTCGATGGGGTCTCTTATGGCGGTAGGGGTGCCGATGCAATTATATCCCATGCCGATGAAGCAGCGAAAGGACTTAATTAAGAAATTTATCATGAATGTGTTAGATTAGATCTAAAAGAAAATTTATGATTTATTTTGAGTTATTTTCTGTTATGAAATGAGCAATAGAATTGCTGTTTATGAAATGTGCTGACCCGTTTGTGAAATGAGTTGACACATTTGGTGAACAGAAAATAAAATCTTTCAAATTTAAAAATTATTTTCGAAATGTCAAACCCTGACCCATCAGCCCAAGTACTTAATTAAAAGAATTAAGTGTTGTCTAGTAGGTCTAGAATTATGAATTAAGACCTAAGACAATTGCATAAACTTGTGGGTCAATGGGTCAGATGAATTAGGTCCATAATTGGGTTAGACCTAAGGTTAGTTTAAAAAATGGACTAAATGGAGTAATTGGTCAAATCTAATCAAAAGTTGAATTAGATTAGGTCAAGGATACTCTAGACTCAACTTCAATAGTTGTAGTTGAATGGGTCCATGTCTTTAACTAGACCAAGATGGACTTAATTCATGGCTATGCGGTGGAGCCCTATTTACTAAGTTGATCAAAATTAAAACTAATGAACCGGTTGGTGTCTAAGGTAAGTTCGGCAGTTTTGACCAGTGGTTCTTAAGCGGGAGCTACTCGCATTGATTCGATCATTGACGAGTTAATGGCAAATCCCCACCACTGATCTCACTTACTTGGCCAATCTGGTAAGTTAGATTTTGATTAGATCACTTGGTGATTAGAGCTCACCCATGTCATTAGGTAAATCAGTGTGACTGATTTAGGTGCTCCTAATGCCAGCTTTAATTAAATCTTTTTTTAATCTGACTTGGTGAAGTCAGTGGGAGGATTGAAATTGGCTGGATGATTTTTTCTCTACTATTCTTTAATAAAATCCTCAAAATTATTAGGTCTCTAAAATGATTAAGTTATAATGATAACTAAGTCATAGCCTCCCATTAAGTGAGTGATAATGAGTCCATTAGTTCAATGATCATTGGAGGCCCAAAGGCCTGGTGCTCATTGGCTAATGGAATTATTATTCATAATATGATAATTTGATTGAGTCTTTCTGATGGTGGTTAGGTTGGCCGGCCAAAGTCGGGCCTGATCATTTATTGGTCCAATTCACTAAATTAAGTCATGTTAATGGTTGGACCTAACCAGATCTTTTCAGTGGAGGCCAAAGCCTACTGATTAGGTTCTGGGGCAAAATCAATTACTAGAAGTTGTTTAGAGAAACAACTGGTTAAGAACCTACCCATAGATGCACATGGGTTGACCAACCAAAGTTGGGCTCGTGTGTAGTCTGTGTGGATTCTAGTACCCATTAAGGAATTAAAGTAATTCTTCGAATTGGAGGATGAGGCTACCAGTTCGTAAAAATATTGGGAAAAACTTTAGACTAAAATCTAATTCTTTAGTATTAATTTATGTACTAATAGAGGTCTCGTTTTTCTTTAAGCAGCTATGGCCACTACCCTGTCGCTCCGGTCATTATTAGATAATGACAAGCTCATGGGACCCAATTTTGATAGCTGGTATCGAAAATTGAAAATCATCCTTGAGCATGAGCGGATCCTTTATGTAGTAACGAATCCAGCACCTGAGGAGCCAGCTTCGAACGCTAGTAAGGCGATCCGAGACACTTACTTGAAGTGGCTCAATGACTGCACCACCGTTCGATGTATTATGCTGGCAGCAATGAATGACGAGTTCAGCCGAAGGTTTGAGAACGCCCAGCCACAGGAGATGCTTCAAATGTTGAACGACTCCTTTGGCATGCCTGACGACGTTGAAAGGCACAAAACTAGTTGTGCCATTTTCAATGCTCGAATGAGGGATGGGGCCTCAGTCACTGATCATGTACTGTACATGATCGAGATGATTGAGTGCCTAAGCAAATTGGGCTTTCCTCTGCACGAGCAGCTCGGTAAGGATGCGATTCTTAATTCCTTGCCCAAGTCCTTCCTCCCATTCCTTACTCATTTTCGAATGACAAAGCCTGCAGTAAACTACCACGGATTGTTGGGGTTGCTGTAGAACTTTGAGAAGGATCACCAACTCCATAAGGAGTCGGTGAATGTAGTGGGAGGGTCTTCTTCTCGTCGTCTACCCTTTGGGAAGGGGAAGAAGAACAAGAAGAAGAAAAATAAGAAGGTGTAATCTCATGCTGGGACAGTAGCACGGGGTCAGACCAAGAAGCGCAAGCACGACTAGAGCCAGGCGGAGTGCTTCTTTTACAAGAAGCACGGGCATTGGAAGAGGAACTGTCCTCAATACATTGCCTCCCTGGACCCGAACAGGCCAAAGAAGAAGCAAGGTAATTATATGATAACTCCTTGCAACTTTTCGATTTGTGATACTACTGCCTGGGTATTGGATACCGGAAGCCCTTATCATATTTGTAATTCGATGCAGGGTCTGCAGGTCAGTAGGAGATTTGATGAAGGCGAGAGGTTCTTGAATGTTGGAGATGGAAGCAAAGTTCCAGTTCTAGCTTTAGGAATCATGAGTCTTGTAATCAATTCTCGTAATGTAATTCTGAGTGAATGTCACTATTGTCCAAGTTTTTTATTAAATATTATTTCTGTAGGCCTTTTGACCATGTATGGTTATGATTTTTTAATAAAAGAAAATATTTGCAATATCATTTTGAATGGTGTTACAATATTTGTTGGACAATTAAATAATAGAATTTACTTACTATCACTGCCTGTTAATGTGGTTCAAAAATTCGGTAAACGCTCTAGAATAGATAATGTGTCAGAAGTCTACCTTTGGCACTGTAGGCTAGGTCATATCAATAAGAATAAGATAAATAGGTTGGCTCAAAAAGAAATTATTGAAGTTAGTGATTATGAATCACTTCCAACCTGTGAGTCCTGTCTTCTTGGGAAGATGACCAAGTCACCTTTTACTGAAAAAGATGAGCGAGCCAGTGAACTCTTAGGTCTGGTACATTCTGATGTATGTGGACCTATGAGCTCAAGTGCAAGAGGTGGATTTTTCTACTTCATAACCTTCACAGACGACCTATCTAGGTATGGGTATGTCTATTTAATGAAGCATAAGTCAGAATCATTTGAAATGTTCAAACTATTCCGAAATGAGGTAGAAAAACAAACTGGAAAGTGTATTAAAACTCTTTGATCTGATCGAGGAGGTGAATACCTTTCCAATGAGTTTCTGACGTATCTAAGAGAGAATGGGATTCTCTCTCAGTGGACTCTTCCTGGAACACCACAGCATAATGGTGTGTCTGAAAGGAGGAATCGGACCCTGTTAGACATGGTTCGATCCATGATGGGGTTTGCTGGTCTGCCGATCTCCCTCTGGGGATATGCGCTCGAATCGGCTTGTTACCTTCTAAATAGAGTTCCGAGTAAGTCTGTAGCCAAAACGCCATATGAGATATGGATAGGACGTAAGCCAGTACTCTCGCACCTTAGGGTTTGGGGGTGTCCGGCTTATGTTAAATGTTTAATTACAGACAAGCTTGGACCTAGGTCTGACAAGTATAATTTTATAGGGTACCCAAAAGAGACCAAAGGGTATTATTTCTACCTTGCTGATGAGCAAAAGGTGTTTGTCAGCCTTAAGGCAATCTTTTTAGAAAAGGAGTTCCTTAGTGAAGGAACTGTTGCCTCTAAAGTCGAACTTGACGAAGTTCGACAGGTGAAAAAACCGACACATGTTACTGAACCTGAACCGGATTTGATTAGATCAGATCCGGAGCCCATTGATTATGCTCCCTTAAGGCGGTCTGGTAGAGTACCACATCAACCGGACAGATACTATGGTTTCTTGGTCTGGGATGGTGATCCTGTCGAACTTGATGAAAACGATGAGGATCCGATCACCTACATGGATGCAATGTAGAAACCTGACTCTGAGAAATGGCTAGAGGCCATGAAATCCGAAATGGAGTCCATGAAGGTCAACGATGTGTGGACATTGGTTGACCCACCCGAAGGAGTAAAACCCATAGGGTGTAAGTGGGTCTTCCAAAGGAAGAGGGGTGCAGACGGAAAGGTGGAGACCTATAAAGCCCATCTGGTTGCCAAGGGATATCGTCAACGTTATGGTATAGACTATGACGAGATGTTTTCTCCTGTGACAATGCTCAAATCCATTCGGATTATGCTTGTGATAGCTGCCCATCTGGACTATGAAATCTGGCAGATGGATGTGAGGACAGCTTTTCTAAACGGAGACCTGGACGAAGAGGTGTATATGATACAACCTGAAGGGTTCACATCCACAGATGAGTCTAAGGTGTGCAAGCTACAGAGGTGCATTTATGGACTTAAGCAGACATCTCGGAGTTGGAACATACATTTTGATAGGACGATCAAAATGTATGGCTTCGTTAAAAATGGAGAAGAGCCCTGCATTTATAAGTGGGCTAATGGTCCAGTAGTAGTATTTCTTGTATTGTATGTGGATGACATTCTCTTAATCGAGAATGATGTCCCTGCATTACAGGGAATAAAGATTTGGCTATCGTCATAGTTCTCCATGAAGGATCTGGGAGAAGCTTCCTACATCCTAGGGATGAGGATCTATAGAGATAGATCCAAAAAGTTGCTTGGCTTATCCCAGTCCACGTACATTGATACTATGCTGAAAAGGTTCAGCATGGAAAATTCCAAGAAAGGCTATCTACCGATAGGTCATGGAATTTCTCTCTCGAAGAGGGATTGTCCGACAACACCTCAAAAGAGAGAGCGTATGGGTAGGATTCCATATGCTTCGGCAGTGGGATCTATCATGTACGCCATGACATGTACACGACCAGATGTGGCATACTCACTAGGGGTAGTGAGTAGATACCAATCTGATCCAGGAGAGAATCACTGGAAGGTTATTAAAACCATCCTGAAGTATTTAAAAAATACTAAGGACCAGTGGCTTATATATGGTGAATCAGACTTGAGACTTATAGGGTTTACAGACTCTAGTTTCCAGTCTGATCGCGATGATAGCAAGAGTGTGTCAGGATTTATTTTTACCCTTAATGGTGGGGCTGTCTGTTGGAAGAGTTCCAAGCAGCACACTATGGCTGATTCAGTATGCGAGGCAGAGTATATTGCTGCATCAGATGCTACCAAAGAAGCGGTGTGGCTGAAAAAATTCATCACCGAGCTCGGAGTAGCACCCTCCCTTGTTGGTCCAGTTCTGCTCTACTGTGACAGCTCTGGAGCCATTGCTCAGGCGAAGGAACCAAAGGCACACCAGCGGACGAAGCATATTCTGCACCGCTACCATCTCATCCAGGAGATCGTGGATCGAGGTGACGTCGACCTTCAGAAGATCGACGGGAAGGAGAACCTGGCCGACCCATTCACTAAAGCCATTGCGGTGAAGGAGTTCAACGACTACAAGTCGAAGATGGGTATTAGATACTGCACTGATAGGCTTTAGGCCAAGTGGGAGATTGTTGGGAATAGTATCCCAAAGCCAATCGTCAGCCTGTTGACGGTTGTGCTCCTTTTTGTATTAGTACATGAATTATAAATAAATAAAAGTTATTTTGGTATTTTTTTTTCATCACAAATGTTTCATCTTCTAATGAACTCCTGTGTTGTGGTGAAGTCCTTAGGACTATTTAGACTCGACAAAGGAGGATTTGTCGCTTAGTCCTTAAACATGTTCGCGATCAAATGATACGTTGTTACCAAGGACGACAACGTTTATCGAGCATAGGTCGTTGTGTGCCATACGGGTTGGTTGTCCTCATAACCAAAGAGTGTGGAGACACTGGTATGGCATACAGGTGAGATGTAATGGTACATCTGCACTGAACGTGACCAACTCCGGAGCTATTTCTGCTGTCAAGATTTGCTCCGATGGGATATGGGTATAAATGTCCCTCCGATCTGAGACCGCCACGGTGACTTGCAAGCAACTCACTGCACTTAGACACTGGACTACCTGAATTTCTAATTCAGTAACGGAAGGTTGCTGGGTGTAGTCAAGTACTTGACTTGTCGGTGCGTGTGTCAAGATAGGATTGACCACTCCAGTTTAAGAGCTGTGTACAGTCGTGTTTTAATTTAGCAAAACCTTGGCCAGGGTAGTCCTAGTGAGGAGTCACAGGACTAATTGAGTTGAGCACGATTCGGATGATATCATCAGGGTTGACAGTTTAACCCTGAGTCGTCCTAAACACAGGGGTCAAAAGGGATGAATTATACGGTAACCATATTCACGTAGGTTCTGAATGTTGCGATTGCGATTATTCGACCTATCCGGTCATCGGGTACCATTGCTAGATGGTCACTTCAATTAGTACAGGAATTGGTTCCTGTGCTACCGGTTTAGGTTCGAACCTGCGGGGTCACACACATTAGAGATCCTTTCTGATCTGATGGCTGATTATGAGTCTTATCTATCTAAGACTTTATGATTGAGAATTAGGATTCTCTAATCATGAGTTCCACACATTTTGGGTATCGGGGTCAAAATTTTAAATTTCAAATTTTGAATTTGAAATTTGAACTCTTTGATCAGGGTTTCATATCGATGGTCTTTGATGCCTGATTGCCCATCGGATTTGGACTCAATATTTATGAGAGGTTTAATTAGTAATTTAATCACTAATTAACTCAATTTGATTGAGTAATTATTTTTGGATCAAGTCCAATTGAATTGGATTCAGTTTGGATTGACCCGATTAGGTTAGATGTTAACCTAATCGCTAAGGTGGTTTAGTCCCTGATTTGATCAGGGGTTAGGTTTAGTTAATTTCTGATTTGATTAAGATTTTATTGAGCCTAATTAAGCCTAATTATGTTGGGTTTAATCTGGTCTAATTGTGCTTAACCTATTTTAAACTAGGTTGGCTCAATTTGAATCAAACCACCTTGTTTTAAATTCCCTGCGACACCCAACTTCCTTGCACCCATTTGAATTCACAAGAAGAAACTTCTCATGAAATTTTTCTCACGCAAAACCCTTCCCCACGCCCTCATTTGTGCATCATATGGATGGATAAAATAATTAGTTAGCCATTCAAATTCAAAGCATGTTTGAATTTGAATGGATAACTTATCACTAGCTCTTTCATCCTTATCCATTTTGTGCGCCACATTACTTACACGAGAAAAGGTTTCTCATGAAACATTTTCCACGCACAAAGAGCCATGCCCCTTCTCTTCTCACGCCCAAAAGGATAGGGATAAGTTGGTTTTCGTTTGAATTCAAATTTGATTTGAATTCAAATGTGTAACCTCTTGTCTTTATCCTCTCACGCGGATAAGACACGTTCGACGTTGTTTTAAAAAGAGGAGAAAGGTGGGACGTGCATAAAAAAAATTTTAGGAGAGAAACTTTGGGGCGTGAGGAAGGCTTCTGCGCAAGGTGAAGGTCCAAAACCTTCTGAGAGAAAAAGAAAGAAAAGAGAGAAAATTGGGCGCAGGGTTTTTGGTGTGTACCCTAGGGTTTCTACCTAGGGTTCGGGAAGTGAGATTGTTGTGCCACGAGTGTCGTGAGTCCACCAAATTTTAGGGAGAGATCCATCAGCCTCTCAAGCAACTGTGCAAATGATCCAGAGCATCCGAGAAGTCAGCACACATCGATCGAAGGAGTTCGATCAACATCTACCATCAAAAGGGTGAAATCACGAACTAGCATTCGTGAGGAGCTGATCAGACGGGAGCTTCGTGTGGATAATCCGTAGAGGCCAAATATTTGTGTGGCTGTGACATGATGATCAGAGCCCCCCGACGGTGATCAGATTGTGGTGATCGACTACCCGCAAAAGGTGATGTGTTCTGAACACAGTACTGTAAAACGTTTACTGATTCAAATTTGAATTTCAAATTTAAATGCATGCTGTTGTATCATATTTAGATCCTAGTGTAGGGTTAATTAGTATTAATTAATGAGATTAATTAATAATTCTGCTGTAAAATAGTAATTTTTAAAAAGTTTTAAAATTACCATTTTGCCTCTGCACTAAATTTTCTCTTCAGTTCGACTATCCATGCTCAGGTATTGGGTTTGAAACCTTAGAAGTGGTATATTAGATCTATTACTAAATGTTGTTTTTGGTTCACATGCTTGTTATTTTAGATTCAAATTTTTATGCATATAAATTTATGTCATAGATCTATTTGTAGGAGTTTTAAGATCAAATCTTATACATATATTTATAGATTAAATAGTTTAATCTAATATTCTTTCATTGAAAAATTTTTGAAATGCATGCATAAAACCCCTGTGCATCCCAACAGGAAAACATATCTAATTGTATCTCATGCAATTGTCAACATAATCCTTACCTCTAAAAATACTCACAGCCTTATGGATATCACAACAAATTATAGTAATTTTTAATTAAGTCAGACCCTTCATTTTCATATAGCCATATTTGAGAAATGCTGTCCTTGTAGATATCATAACAAAGCAACATATCCAAATATACCATAAAGCAAATAATATACACCAAGATAATCCTACATCAATTTCTATAGCAAGCCTTGTGGATATCACAACAAACCTACTATAATTTTTTGATAGGGTATTGGCTAGGCATAAAAGAAGGCATATGTAGTGTTCAAAATACTGAGCAACTTTTCTTTTAAAATTTGAACTAATCCAATTAGCCAGAAAAGAATTAAGATTGGTGGGGTCCCTCTGTTGTTTTTCTTAGACACCAATAAATTGATCAGATCAGCGAACAAAACCAATTAAAGAACCACCACACTTAAAATACTCCTTAGACACCAATTAATTAATCGATTTTCAAGAAATTGATCAATTACTGGTTCAAAATACTATGACTAAATATGATTTTTAGAAGGGCTTTAATAGTCTCATGCACATCCTAATTTAAAACAATCATAACAATGCACTATTATAGTTGTATCATAATAATTATGATAACTAATCATTAAATCAATGTATCTAATCATATCTCATGACCATAATCATAATATCATATAACTAAACATATCTCTAAGATATATTAATATGATTAATATTATAACTCCAAGCATCTAAACATATCTCTAAGATATATCAAGGTTTGGATGTTTAATTAGGTTCAACCATTGACCTGACTTGAATCAAACTAAAAATCTAAGCTTGATCACAATCAAGATAATATTCTAACTTTGATTGTATAAATCAAGGTAGGCTCTGATACTGCTGTTGGGTTTCGGTGGTGCAGTAGAAGGGCTAGGGTGTTTAAAATTTTTATTCAAAATACCTTACGCACTGAAACCCTAATGCCCAAAAACTCTTGACTATAATAATCAAAGTATGATTAAATTAAACTTAGATAAGAAGAATACCTGTAGTGCTAATCTCAATTTTCATGAGGCATCCAACTATTTGCCCTCCAAAGGTGATTGTTGGGTATAAATTACCCGCAGCCGAAATCAACAGCAGAACGGCTCCGCCCGGACTCCTACAGGAGCCGGGCTCCTCCATCAACAGCAGAACGGCTCCGCCCGGACTCCTACGAGAGCCGGGCTCCTCCATCAACAGCAGAATGGCTCCGCCCGGACTCCTACGGGAGCCGGGCTCCTCCATCAACAGCAGAACGGCTCCGCCCGGACTCCTACGGGAGTCGGGCTCCTCCATCAACAGCAGAATGGCTCCGCCCGGACTCCTACGGGAGCCGGGCTCCTCCTTCAACAGCAGAATGGCTCCGCCCGGACTCCTACGGGAGCCGGGCTCCTCCATCAACAGCAGAACGGCTCCGCCCGGACTCCTACGGGAGCCGGGCTCCTCCATCAACAGCAGAATGGCTCCGCCCGGACTCCTACGGGAGCCGGGCTCCTCCATCAACAGCAGAACGGCTCCGCCCGGACTCCTACGGGAGCCGGGCTCCTCCTTCAACAGCAGAACAGCTCCGCCCGGACTCCTACGGGAGCCGGGCTCCTCCTTCAACAGCAGAACGGCTCCGCCCGGACTCCTACGGGAGCCGGGCTCCTCCATCAATAGCAGAACGGCTCCGCCCGAACTCCTACGGGAGCCGGGCTCCTCCTTCAACAGCAGAACGGCTCCATCCGGACTCCTACGAGAGCCGGGCTCCTCCTTCAACAGCAGAACGGCTCCGCCCGGACTCCTACGGGAGCCGGGCTCCTCCATCAACAGCAGAATGGCTCCGCCCGGACTCCTACGGGAGTCGGGCTCCTCCATCAACAGCAGAACGGCTCCGCCCGGACTCCTACGGGAGTCGGGCTCTGCCATCGACAGCAGGGTGGCTCCGTCCGGATCCCTATGGGAGCCAAGCTCCGTCCTTAGTCTCCGACCTCAATATCAGCTGCTGGAGCCGGACTCCACCCACGACCTCATCCGAAAGGGGGACTCCTCCCGGACTCCTACACAGGCCGAACTCCGACTACTATCGAGCCATGATCAACAGATCCGTGTCCCTTGGCAGATAACAATAACGGCCATGATCCTGTTCCACTTTCCCTAGCGGATTCCACGCGGCTCCACTTCCCCCTGCGACAGGTGCTGCACGACCCCACTACCCTCTGACAGGCTGTGTCAACAGCTATGATGCTGCTCCGCTTCCTGCGGCGGGTGCTGCACAATCCCACTACTCGCTGACAACTAGCAGTAACGGACGCCACTCCACTACCTGCAACAGGCCCTATGTGGCGGGCCATGATGATGGCCACGTGTCTGCTCCATTATCTTTCGCAATCAATTCCCCTGACCATGGGCGGCCCACTACCAGGCGGTTACAAACGTCGCCATCAGTCCGTTGCCTCCCCCGCCTATAAAAGGGGGACTCAGATACGTTATTCTTTAAGCCCTTTTGCCTTATCTCAAAACTCTGCTAAACTCTCCGTTCGAGCACTCCATTCTTGTTGAGGCAGAGAACTGACTTGAGCGTCGGAGGGTCTTGTTGGAGCAACCCCACCTCCGGTTTAGACTTCCCTTGCAGGTCCCGGCGGCGACCGCGGCTTCCTCAACTCCAGCTTCTCCGGCGCAGGCGAATTTCTGCACCAACAGGATTGGCGCTAGAGGAAGGGGCCTGTGTCTTCGCAGCACCCTTGTTCTTGAAGGAGCGCTTAACGGACCCGCTTCCGGCCGTCTTTTCCGGTACCCAACTCTCTTTTTCTCATCCGATGCCCTCCCGTGAGGTTTCCGCACAACTACCCCCGGCCATGGTTGATGATAAAGGGTGGCCGGATGACCAGCCTTCGCCGGATTTCGTCAACGTCATCTCGGGGGAATCCCAGCCTGAGGCAACCAGCACATCAGCTGCACCCCTCAAGCGGCAAAAAGTTGAAGAGCCCATAGCCTTCACTAAAGAAGACGCCCAGGGAGTCCAATTCCCTCATAACGATGCGGTCGTAGTTTCCTTGAACATAGCAGATTATGATGTCCATCACATTCTCGTCGACAACGGAAGTTCGGCCGACATCTTATTCTACAGCGCCTATTCGAGAATGGCCACTCTTGGCGGTCATCTAAGGCCGATGTGCTCTCCCCTGATAGGGTTTACTGGTGACGCCGTTCCGACGGAAGGAATGATAGCTCTAACTGTGACCGCTGGTCAGCATCCAAAGCAGTCCAGAGCCTTGATGAATTTCCTGGTGGTAAAGGCGTCGTCTGCCTACAATGCAATTCTCGGCCGACCCGGTCTCAATGCCCTTAGGGCCGTTGTTTCAACCTACCATTTGAAGTTGAAGTTCCCCACAGACAAGGGGATTGGAGAAGTTCGGGGAGACCAAGCGCTGGCCAGGCACTGCTACAATATTGCCCTGCAAAGAGGCGATCAAGCGGACCTCTGTCCAGTCGATGGGTTGGATGCGCGCGATGACCTCACTGAAGAGAGGGGCGGCCCGATCGAGGACCTAATACCAATTCCTTTGAATGATGGGAATGCGGAGCATGTGGTGTTAATTGGCTCCAACCTGGAGGGGGAGGTGCGGACACATCTCGTGGATTTTCTCCGAAGGAATGCGGACGTTTTCGCATGGGTCCCGGCGGATATGCCGGGGATTGAGACAGAAGTCATAGAACATCATCTGACGGTCGACCCTAAACATCGGCCAACAAAAGAAAAAATCCGGAGTCATGCCCCAGAGAGGCAGAAGGCGATAGCCGAGGAAGTGGATAAACTTCTCAAGACCGGATTCATCAAGGAGGTCAATTATCCAGAGTGGATCTCCAATGTTGTCTTGGTCAAGAAAGCAAACGGCAAGTGGAGGATGTGTATCGACTTCAAAAAGCTGAATAAAGCCTGCCCAAAGGACAACTACCCCCTTCCTAGGATCGACCAACTGGTGGACGCTACCTCGGGCCATGAGCTTCTCACTTTCATGGACGCATTCTCCGGCTATAACCAGATTAGAATGGCATCGGAAGACAAAGAAAAGACTGCTTTTATCACTAATCGCGGCCTTTACTGCTACAGGGTTATGCCATTCGGCCTCAAGAACGCGGGTGCAACCTATCAACGACTGGTGAACAAAATCTTCAAGGAGCAGATCGGCCGAAATATGGAAGTTTATGTGGACGATATGCTCGTGAAAAGTAGGTCTTCCGGGAATCATGTCACCGACCTTGAAGAAACCTTTGGCGCTCTTCGAAAGTATAGAATGAAGCTGAACCCAACCAAATGCGCCTTTGGGGTAACCTCGGGGAAGTTCCTGAGCTTCATGGTATCAGGGCACGGGATCGAGGCCAATCCGAAGAAAATCCACGCCATCCAAAATATGATTGCCCCAAGATCGATCAAAGAGGTTCAGTGCCTCACAGGAAGAGTTGCGGCTCTCAATCGCTTTGTCGCAAGGTCGGCCGAGCGATGTCTGCCCTTCTTTCAAACCCTCAAGCAGCCGAAAAACTTCTGTTGGACCCCTGAATGCCAACAGGCATTCAAAGAGTTGAAAAGCTATCTTGGCTCACCCCCGCTGCTGGCAAAGCCCAAGCCCAAGGAGGAATTATTTTTGTACCTGGCAGTCTCTCCTACAGCCCTTGCAGCCATCCTTGTTAAGGAGGAAATGAAAGTCCAGCGACCGGTCTACTACATTAGTCACGTGTTGAGGGACGCCGAGACCAGGTATACTAAATTAGAAAAACTGACCTACGCCTTGTTGATTGCAGCTCGGAGACTCCGACCTTACTTTCAGGGCACACGGTGACGTTACTCACCGACCAACCGATCAAGGCGGTTTTACACCGAGCTGATATCTCCGGAAGAATGGCGAAATGGGCCATCGAGCTCACAGAATTCGACATCAACTACAAGCCTAGACCGGCGATAAAAGCCCAAGTGTTGGCGGATTTCATAGTAGAATGCACCATCCCCGAGGAGGCCGAACCTGAGCAAAACAAAATCGACGACCTGAGGACTCAACCGAACTCCCCCGACGAAGAAGCCAGTTCATCCGATAACTTTTGGACCCTCCATGTGGACGGATCGTCCAACATGGCAGGCGTGGGTGCAGGCCTGATCTTGACCAGCCCGGAGGGAGTCATTGTGGAGTACGCTCTGCGTTTCGAATTCCCTGCGACGAACAATGGTGCAGAGTATGAAGCTCTGATCGCAGGGTTGAGGATCGCTAAGGAGCTTGGAATAGGTCAACTCCGGGTGCACAGCGATTCCCAACTTATGGTAGGGCAGGTCAGCGGGAGCTTTGAAGCACGGGAGGACAGTATGGCCAAATATCTCGAAAAGGTGAAGGAGTTCATCCCTGCCTTTGGCAGTTTCGACATCAGGCAAATTCCAAGTCGGAGAACATCAGAGCCGATCTTCTCTCCAAACTGGCAACATCGGTTCCGGCCGAATTGCCAAAGGGCGTCCTCTTTGAAGTTTTAAAACAACCAAGTACGGGAGAACCGCGACTCTAATGGAGATCGACCACGAGCCCAGCTGGGTCGACCCGCTAATAACTTATCTTAGAGATGGGATTCTCCCCCGGGATGCGAAAGAAGCCTGAAACTCCGAAATCAAGCCTCCCGGTACATTCTTTATGAAGGCAAATTATACAAAAGATCGTACTCCTTGCCTCTCTTGAGATGCCTCCGACCCTCAGAAGCTGACCGCGCTTTATGGGAAGTGCACGAGGGAGCTTGCGGAAGCCATTTAGGTGCCAGGTCTCTATCCCACAAGCTGCTCCGCCAAGGGTATTACTGGCCAACAATGCACCATGATTCAATTGAATATGTCAAAAATGTGATCGATGCCAGAGGTACGCCAACATCCAGAGACAACCTGCTACCGAGCTTACTCCCTTGAGCGCCCCATGGCCTTTTGCGCAATGGGGAATGGATATTCTTGGCCCCTTTCCCATGGCGTCTGGTCAAAGGAAATTCCTCCTTGTAGCGATCGACTACTTCACCAAATGGGTCGAGGCCGAGCCACTAGCCAAAATCACAGAAGCGAAAGTTCAGGATTTTGTCTGGAAATCGATCGTGTGCAGGTTCGGTTTGCCTAGAACCCTCATCACTGATAATGGACGGCAATTCGCGGGAGCCAGATTTGCTGAATTCTGTGAAGACCTAAACATCTCCCACAAATTCACATCAGTGGCCCATCCCCAGGCGAACGGCGAAGCTAAGGTAACAAACAGAACCCTTTTGCAAGGGATTAAGACCAGGCTCGAAAGAGCAAAAGGACTTGGGCGGACGAACTTTATCATGTACTATGGGCTTATCGGACCACCCAGAGGTTGCCTACAAGAAGACTCCCTTTGCTCTAGCCTTTGGCACGGAAGCCGTCATCCCGATCGAGCTTAAACTCCCGTCGGCACGAGTCGTGGCATTCGACGAACCCCAAAGCGCGCAAAGTCTCAGAGCCAACCTCGACCTACTGGAAGAAAGGCGGGAGATTGCTCAGGTTGAATGGCAGCCTACAGACAGAAAGTTGCCCGATATTACAACGCCCGAGTGAAGAACAAGGCATTCAAAGCAGGGGATCTGGTGCTCCGACAGCTGCTGTCTCACAACCTCAGACCGGGGGAAGCTTGCCCCAAACTGGGAGGGACCTTATGAGGTCAAGGAAGTAGTCCGACCTGGAACTTATTATCTCAGGGAACTCGGGGGAGCTGACCTCCCGCGACCGTGGAGCTCAGAAAACTTGCGGATGTACTACCAGTGATTTCGTCCTAATCAAAAAATGCGTGCCCATTTGTCTTAGGACAATTCAAGCAGGCGGTATCAAAAACGAGAGGGCAACCTTACAAAAGTCGAAGGCCCGGTTCTTTTAGACCGGATGGGGGGAGAGGCCTTGCAACGCCCATATGTGCCCCCATAGCCCTGTTAGGGACAGGAGGAGAACCTCGCCCTAACTTGAGCAAAGTCGAAGGCCCGGTTCTTTTAGACCGGATGGGGGGAGAGGCCTTACAACGCCCATATGTGCCCCCACAGCCCTGTTAGGGACAGGAGGAGAACCTCGCCCTAACTTGAGCAAAGTCGAAGGCCCGGTTCTTTTAGACCGGATGGGGGGAGAGGCCTTGCAACGCCCATATGTGCCCCCACAGCCCTGTTAGGGACAGGAGGAGAACCTCGCCCTAACTTGAGCAAAGTCGAAGGCCCGGTTCTTTTAGACCGGATGGGGGGAGAGGCCTTGCAACGCCCATATGTGCCCCCACAGCCCTGTTAGGGACAGGAGGAGAACCTCGTCCTAACTTGAGCAAAGTCGAAGGCCCGTTCTTTTAGATCGGATGGGGGGAGAGGCCTTGCAACGCCCATATGTGCCCCCGCAGCCCTGTTAGGGACAGGAGGAGAACCTCGCCCTAACTTGAGCAAAGTCGAAGGCCCGGTTCTTTTAGACCGGATGGGGGGAGAGGCCTTGCAACGCCCATATGTGCCCCCGCAGCCCTGTCAGGAATAGGAGAAGAACCTCGTCCTGACATGAGCAAAGCTTCGCCCGGACTCCTACGGGAGCCGGGTCCCTACGCCAAGAAAACTTCACCCGGACTCCTACGGGAGCCGGGTTCCGCCGCAAAAAAAAAAAAAAAAAAAAACTTCACCCGGATTCCTACGGGAGCCGGGTTCCGTCGCAAAAAAGACTTCGCCCGGACTCCTATGGAAGCTGAGTCCCTACGCCAAGAAAACTTCACCCGGATTCCTACGGGAGCCGGGTTCCGCCCGCAAAAAAGACTTCGCCCGGACTCCTACGGGAGCCGAGTCCCTACGCCAAGAAAACTCCGCCCGGACTCCAACGGGAGCCGGGCCCACCATCGACAGCAACAAAGGCTTCGCCCGGACTCCTACGGGAGCCGGGCTCCACCGCCAACAACAGCTACAGAACAACTCCGCCCGAACTTCTACGGAAGCCGGACTTTACTTATGACTTTGATTGCAG
Organism: Elaeis guineensis; assembly: GCF_000442705.2. Taxonomy (NCBI): domain Eukaryota; kingdom Viridiplantae; phylum Streptophyta; class Magnoliopsida; order Arecales; family Arecaceae; genus Elaeis; species Elaeis guineensis. The sequence goes on along the minus strand of NC_026008.2, from coordinate 3,915,555 downwards.
AAAAACTTTGCCCCGGCTCTTACGAGAATCGAGCTACTCCAACTCCCGGAGGGCTTCTCCGTTCGGACTATCAAGGGAGCCGAACTTAGCCCCGACTTCAGCGGAGAAGAATCCGGGCGAACCTGACAAGTGGGTATCCCCGAATGGCACAAAAACCGAAAAGGAGCTCGACAAATGATGACCCCACATGAACTGAAAAAGTCGCTGACGACCTTGGAACAACGTGACACAGACAAAGAGAACGAAAGGAAAACGAAGAAGTCCGGCAGACAACTATTTAACACAAGATGAAAACAAGGTACTGAAATCACTTTTTCATTTAACAGAAGTACACATTACAGGACCCGGTGGGTCAGGAAAAAAGAAGATACACGTCATCGCAAGTATCGCGGGCACGGTTCGGGCAGGACAAACCCGGAGACCGCTCCGAGCTACGAACTCCCGTCTCTATCCTTCTCAAATCGCATTCTCCAGTGCGTGTAACAGCTCTCGCCCATCTCGCCTCATTCTGTTCCCGAGGTCCCAACCTTGGCAGAAAAGGGGTGGGGTGGATCCCCGGAGGCGGAGGGGGCAACGACGGCCGCCACCCGAGACGCTCCGGCAAGGTTGGCATGCGTTACTTCCACCGCCCCCGCAACAAGTTCTACTGCCCCACCGTCAACGCCGACCGCCTCTGGTCTCTCGGCCCCGACGGCGTCAAGGATCCCGTCATGGCTTGTGACGTCTATTCTGCCTCTTGACCGGTATCACCCCGCCTTGCTGCCCCGAGATTCGCGGCAGAATAGCTTCCCCGACAGCCCCCGTTATTAAACCCCTGTTGTTGAAGGAATTCTTCCTTGGGCTCCCTCTAGAGCGACGGAGATTCTCACCGGCCGCCATTCTCCTTCTCTCCTTCCTCCAAACCCAAAGAATTCCCTCGAAGACAGCCTCCCGAGTAGATAACATGGTTTAAGGGAAGGAAACAGGGACTGGGCGAGAGAAGCAGGGCTCTCAGATGAAAGAACAACGCCAGAATGAAGCTACGAAGGGGCCGAGGGGGTTTAAATAGCCGATGGATCCTGGCGCAGTTATGGCGGCAGGTATACCTGGGCCAACTAAGGTGAGCCGCATGGCGCGCTTATCCCCTTCACCGCATCGAGGGTTGACCGCTCATAAATTCCCGCAAAGCGACGCTTGGGATCGCATTTCAGCGGGGTTCCGAAAAGACTTTTCAAGTCACCTTCACCGAAAAATGGACTCTGACGTGCGCGCATTAAATAGGGGCGGCAGTGCGCAGGGTTCGAAGGGACGATTCCGGCTGCGCACATCTCTCTCTGATACTTCCTTCGCTTGAAATTCAAACTCGAAAGTAGGGGGACTGGTGTTGGGTATAAATTACCCGCAGCCGAAATCGACAGCAGAACGGCTCCGCCCGGACTCCTACGGGAGCCGGGCTCCTCCTCAACAGCAGAACGGCTCCGCCCGGACTCCTACGGGAGCCGGGCTCCTCCTTCAACAGCAGAACGGCTCCGCCCGGACTCCTACGGGAGCCGGGCTCCTCCTCAACAGCAGAAGGCTCCGCCCGGACTCCTACGGGAGCCGGGCTCCTCCATCAACAGCAGAACGGCTCCGCCCGGACTCCTACGGGAGCCGGGCTCCTCCATCAACAGCA